>NC_083580.1:51605445-51905445 GCF_027579695.1 Neoarius graeffei
AGTCAGCATCGACATCCTGTCCACTCCTCCATCATTCCGACTCCAAAATCCATCAGGACAGTTACAGAGCCAGCAGAGATCTCAGGGCCATTTTTCATGAATATTCTCAGAGCAGGAAGTGCTGACCTGGGGTCAATCCCTACTGTTCTCAATCAATACTCATCCATGTTCCTCACCATCATAGTGAGTAATTATTTTTGTAATTATTATTTATCTACCTCATTCTCATAGATAATTAAGCATTTATGCATCATGGTCTCTGATTCTGATGACTAACATGATATTTTAATAAAGTTTCTTATTAGATGAGTGCTGCTGCCTGTCTGAGATCCTTAATTTCTGAAGAGTTGCATTGTATGTGCCCTTCACACTGTAAATAATTTCATGAGCTGGTTCACAGCACCAGATTTTCATGAAAGTTTCAGCAAACACAACCATCCCAACTGATGCTCTGATTGAAGATTCATTTACAGAGGTAAATAAATCCAGGACTGTTTCTGAACATTTAGGAGCCCTACACAATGTCCTAGTTGTATTTTTTCAGTAGTACCTAAACCAGTAGTATCTAAGACTTGCCTGTAAGTCATAAAAACTCAAGCAGGGAAAAGGTGGACTGAAGCAAGAAATATTTTTTTTCTTTGTTGTCAAACATCTCTCATCTCATTATCTCTAGCCGCTTTATCCTGTTCTACAGGGTCGCAGGCAAGCTGGAGCCTATCCCAGCTGACTACGGGCGAAAGGCGGGGTACACCCTGGACAAGTCGCCAGGTCATCACAGGGCTGACACATAGACACAGACAACCATTCACACTCACGGTCAATTTAGAGTCACCAGTTAACCTAACCTGCATGTCTTTGGACTGTGGGGGAAACCGGAGCACCCGGAGGAAACCCACACGGACACGGGGAGAACATGCAAACTCCACACAGAAAGGCCCTCGTCGGCCACAGGCCTCGAACCTGGACCTTCTTGCTGTGACGCGACAGCGCTAACCACTACACCACCGTGCCGCCCGTTGTCAAATGTAACAATGTTAAAAAAAAAACAGTAAGAGGCAATTCAATTTGAAAATAAAAAAAGACGAATAATATGATGACAAATGAATGAGATGAAAAACACTGAAATAAACATCTAATAGGAGTCTAGTATATTGCCAATATATTGCTGCATGAATAATACTAGTTACGATGATCATATTAATAACTGCACATTTGATTTAATATTATGGCTTTTTCAGCAGCTTACAAAATAGCAATTGATCCAATAGAAGCTATTTTAATTTCTTATACTGTCCTCAACGGGGCAGCACGGTGGTGTAGTGGTTAGCGCTGTCGCCTCACAGCAAGAAGGTCCGGGTTCGAGCCCCGTGGCCGGAGAGGGCCTTTCTGTGCGGAGTTTGCATGTTCTCCCCGTGTCCGCGTGGGTTCCCTCTGGGTGCTCCGGTTTCCCCCACAGTCCAAAGACATGCAGGTTAGGTTAACTGGTGACTCTAAATTGACCGTAGGTGTGAATGGTTGTCTGTGTCTATGTGTCAGCCCTGTGATGACCTGGTGACTTGTCCAGGGCGTGCCCTGCCTTTCACCCGTAGTCAGCTGGGATAGGCTCCAGCTTGCCTGCGACCCTGCAGAACAGGATAAAGTGGCTAGAGATAATGAGATGAGATTATGGCTTTTTCAGCAGCTTACAAAATAGCACTTGATCCAATAGAACAGGGGTGGGCAATTATTTTTTCCGTGGGGCCACATGAGAAACAGAAAATTTTGTGGCGGGCCGGACCAAAAGGCTGAACTAAATTCTGCATAATATTAATTGTATTTCTTTATATAAAGCAGTAAATAACATTGTTTTTACAAGCTGCTAAGACTGGTAAGAGTATGGAAAAACTGAGGTTGCCTTACAAAAAAATGTCATTTATTCAATCAAATTTCCCAAAACAATGGTTAACAAAACGTGAACGTTTGTACCATTTTTTTCAGTCACATTCACCCCAAAACACAGTAAAGACATCACAATATTGTCTTTCTACTCCAAATATCAAACAAGATACATCATATTATAATAATGATGCCGTGTCGATTCGGTGTAGGTATCAGATCTACAGATTGGCTCGGGCTCTGGCGCTTGCTAGTGACATCACGCTATGTGGCTGGACCGTTTGAAGGATGACGTACAAGTTTGTGGTTGGTCTGGACAAATTACGGAAGTAGTTATCACGGGATTAGGTTTCGTGGGATTTCATGTCATGTTCATGTCGCGTGCATTGCGTTTTTGTTGAACACAACTTCAAAATAAAAGCAATGCACATTCAGTCCATGCATGAGGTAAAATTAGAAAATACGTTTATTTTGTAATTTCTAATTAACCTTACGCGGGCCGGTCAGAATGAACCAAAGGGCCGGATGTGGCCCGCGGGCCGTAAAATGCCCAGGTCTGCAATAGAAGCTATTTTAATTTCTTATACTGTCCTCAATGGGGTGGCACGGTGGTGTAGTGGTTAGCGCTGTCGCCTCACAGCAAGAAGGTCCGGGTTCGAGCCCCGTGGCCGGCGAGGGCCTTTCTGTGTGGAGTTTGCATGTTCTCCCTGTGTCCACATGGGTTTGCTCTGGTTTCCCCCACAGTCCAAAGACATGCAGGTTAGGTTAACTGGTGACTCTAAAATTGAAAGTAGGTGTGAATGTGAGTGTGAATGGTTGTCTGTGTCTATGTGTCAGCCCTGTGATGACCTGGTGACTTGTCCAGGGTGTACCCCGCCTTTCGCCTGTAGTCAGCTGGGATAGGCTCCAGCTTGCCTGCGACCCTGTAGAACAGGATAAAGTGGCTAGAGATAATGAGAAGAGATCAGATACTGTCCTCAACAGTAAATTGCGCACATAATTTAAAGAAGCCATAAGATACTAACCTGAGGTAATGAAATAATAATGTGTACATGGGATATAGGCTATTGTATGATGCTATTTTTCTGCTGTTTCTATTTAGTGAATATTGTAGCTATTTCACACAGTTACACATTGGTGCACTTAATACTGCTCCTTATTCAAGCAATATCACGAAAGGAAAATGCACTTAAGTCTGAGGTCAGCACTGAACATTCCCATGCCTCTATCATGTAACTTCTGAATAGTGCATACGTCTCTGGTAATGTCTGAGGCCTAAATAGTAATGCGTACAATTTCAGTATAGAGACTTTGCACTATCA
Organism: Neoarius graeffei; assembly: GCF_027579695.1. Classification (NCBI taxonomy): domain Eukaryota; kingdom Metazoa; phylum Chordata; class Actinopteri; order Siluriformes; family Ariidae; genus Neoarius; species Neoarius graeffei. Next base: position 51,608,643 of record NC_083580.1, read on the forward strand.
CATGACCCCATAGCAATGGTAACTATGCTGCCATGACAGGGGGCATGCTTCATTCAGGCGAGTTAGTTGTTATTGATGGGTATGGGAAGGTTTTGCTGAGTTTTTGGATGTGCAAATTGTTTTGATCGAAACAAAGACATCAGATTTTTTTTTTAATTTACAGAAAAGTAATTCATCATCAGTGGAAAAACTATAGATTTCTGAATGTAGAAGGGGGAAATGGGGGGGACATTTGGCAGGACTCGGTGTCGAACGGAGAGGTCAAAACCCTATGGTATACTCACTTAATTTCCACTAAGGTAAGAATATATATGCATGTATGTATGTATATATATAATCTCACAACTGCAGCAAGGTGCTCACAGTGAAGTGAACATAAGCATCAACCCAGCAGCTCGGTAGAGCCTCACCTTCACCGAGACTTAAAGTTAATTTACATTCGGGGATCCTTCAGAGCGCACTTGGGACCCAGTCATTATAGGAAACACCTGATACTGATTTGAGCGCAATCAGCACACACATATAATGACATATTAACAGAGACTTTGTGCAGTATTCTGTCAGGTATGCGGCGGTAGATGGATCCAAGTGCAGGAACAGTGTATTAGCAGGTGTGATATTTACAAAAACAAAACCGAAAGCAGAGTCATAAACATGGCTATAAATAAATGTGACAGTGATAATGATACTTCACAAAGCCTCTGTGTCCTTACATGCACATACTGATTGCACTCAAATCAGTATCAGGTGTTTCCCATAACAACTGGGTCCCAAGCGCGCATACAAAGTGCTCTGAAGGCTCCCCAAATGTAAATGCACTTTTTAAGTCCCAGTGAAGGTGAGGCTGTGCCGAGCCACTGTGATGCTCATTTTCACTTTACTCTATGAACACCTTTCTGCAGTTGTGAATTTTTTTTTTTTAATTCTTACCTTAGTGGAAATGAAGTGAGCATACCATAGGGTTTTTGACCTCTCCGTTCGACACAAAGTCCTGCTGAATGTCCACCCTCCCCCATTTTTCCCTTCTATGTTTAGAAATGTCTCTCTAGTTTTTTTTCCCCCTGATGAATTACTTTTGGTAAATTAAAAAATCTGATGTCTTTGTTTCATTCAAAATGATTTGCACATCCAAAAATGCAGCAAAACCTTCCCATACCAATCGATAACATTTCATTCAGCTGAATGAAGCTCTACAAGTGTGCCCCCTGTCACGGCGGCATAGTTACCATTGCTATGGGGTCACATGATGGTGCAAAGCCTCTATTACAGAACACTGTAAGCTGCATGATATTGTGTCCTATAAAGAATATAAAGTGATGCTTTATACCTTTACCTGTCATTAATTCTCGCAGATTGATTTAATTTCTTTTTTCTGCTACACAGTAAAAATCATAGTGTCAATTTTACTCTTTAAGAGTTGAATTTAACTCTGTCAGATAACATTTGGTCCCACTCAAAATCAGTGTAAAATTTACTCTATAGCCAGTGTAAGATTTTTAGAGTTAATTTTACTCTATTTTGTGTCAAAATTAACAATGAGGTGTGTAAAAATATTTAACACTATAGATAGTGTAAGATTTTCAGAGTTAATCTGACTCTATATTGTATTTTCGCGGGGAATCATCACCCTGCAGAGTAGATTTTGTCGTTGTGTGCAAGTGGGAATTAACTCTCACTTTTGACACTACCATTTAGACGATTTTACTCTGCATAGTGTTATAACTACTCTATCCAGAGGAAAATAAGTTTACACTGCAATATTGACACTCCATTTTTTACTGTGTAGAGATTGACTAAAATAATCATCTTGACCTTGAGCTTGTCAAGAATGTAGATATATTAGACAGGAATTTCTGGAGAAATCCAGATGTTGAACTAATGATGCACCATTCAAGAACCAATCAAAAGGAACAGTGTTTCTGATGCCCCAAAATAAGCCTCACCTCTGGTTGCCCCCGGAGATGGGGACCCTCCATCCTTTGATTTGGTTGAGTTCAGGGTCAGGCATGTCAATCTGCAGGGGTAGGCGGGGCATCCACACACTCACCTCCAGATGGGCGCTCAGGTAGTTGTAAGTGAAGTTCAACATCATCCTCACCTTCCCTCTTGTCTCCTTCCCATTCACATACACATAGTCACATCTCTCAGACACCTGTGCAGAGAAAATTAAACTCTCAGTAGAGACTCACAAGAACGAGAGACAATCAGCATGCATATGACTTGTTCTGAATTATCCTCCAATCATTTGCAAAATTGTACTCCATATATAAAATTTGTCATTTGCGCCAATTTGTGTAAAGCAGTTTCTCAGATGTAATCTCTCAACACCCTGCGATTTAATTTGGTTCGATTTCAATTCAGTAGAGCCCTGCAATGACCTGGAGACTTGTCCAGGGCATACCCTGCCTCTCGCCCATAGTCGGCTGGGATAGGCTCCAGCATGCTTGCGACCCTGTACAGGATAAGCAGCTACAGATAATGGATGGATGGATCAGTTCAGTAGTGCTAAGACACGATTTTTTATTTCTTTCCAGTACTTTTAAAACACAATATCACTTTTATATTTCCATAGTGTTCTAGTCTTGTTGACATATTTTCAATAAAGCCAAGCACCAAATGGCATTTCTTTTTTTTTTTTGTATTTTGTATTTTCCAAATGTCTACATGACACAATTATTAATACCATTACTTTACTTTTAGATTGTTATCTCAAGTTTATTATTATATTATAATGTCCCTGGATGTAGTAGGTCTTTCTGTGTAATTTGTCTCTATCTTTGCTAATCAGTGGTGATTGATAGATTAGGGATGACATCAGGAATATAAAAAGGAGAACACTGCATGTTTGAGCCCATAATGTCAGTCCTGGTTAACATCTCACACACCTTTGTGTACTCCAGCTCGATGCTAGCTTTATAAGCAAATAATAAACCACAGTGTGTGTGCTCCTGTTACAGAAAAATACTGGGTTTTCCGATAACAGTACGTCCCCAAGTGTTTTATTTCTCTTATACCATAAGCTAATGAAAAGGATGAGGAAGAGGATGAGGAGGGAGAACTGAGTAAACAGACTATTTGTAATTAGTGTAAGCTGGGAAAAGACATGAACACGTGTACTGTGTGTGTGTGTGTGTGTGTGTGTGTGTGTGTGTGTGTGTGTGTGTGTGTGTGTGTGTGTGGAGAGTTAGGTCATTTTTGGGAAGTGAGGACATTTTCGCTGGTCCTCGCTTCTTCAAAGGGCTGTTTGAGTTTTAAGACTTAGTTTTAGGGTTCAGGTTAGAATTAGGTTGAGGATAGGCATTTAATTGTGATGGTTAAGGTTAGGGTAAGGGGATAGGGAATGCATTATGTCAATGAATAAAGATAGATCCCCATAAAGATAGATGTACAAGAATGTGTACGTGTGTGTGTGTGTGTGTGTGTGTGTGTGTGTGTGTGTGTGTGTGTCAGAAGTCAGAGTTGCAGGTGTTCCCTAGATTAATTAAACCCAGAGGGAACAAATACACACACACGCACACAACTGTAAGACTCCATTTCCCAAATGCAACAAAAATATATGAGGATTCGTGTTCTCAGTTTTTCGCCTCTGGCTGTGGAACCTGATGGACTTTTGTTCAGTCAACAGAATCACAGGGCCAAGAGGAGGAATGTGAGAATCAAATCGGATACAGAAGAGAAGATTTATTTCTCCCTGTTTGTCACCTCAGTGATCATCTTCCTGCTTCTGTTTCTCTAGTGTGTGGTTAAGGGAAACTGCAGACTGCTGTAATGTAAATGCTGTAAATGTAAATGTATATTCCAATTAAAATGTCAGTGTTTAACTTGTCCTAGTCATAGTTTATATAAATGATTTTTAATATTTCTAATAGATTTATATTTAATTCATTCATGTGCTTTGTTTACTGTAATCTTTTACTGTTTCAGTATTCAGAGTTAAAGGTAGACTGCCTTTCAGATTTTTCAAGTGTAGGTCATAAAAAAAAATTTTCCCTGACACCCAATTATTTTTGTTTAGTGGACCGAAAACTACTGAATTTGAATCACAGACTTCTAATTTTATTAGTTTTTGTTTTTTTAATAGAACAATTAATGAATTTAGGGCCACGTGACCCTAAATTCTCCACTATTTTTTCCTACTTCACTGTGACCCAATTCAAGATACTACATAATACATCACGTGGTGGGCTTTCCCCATTTGCGCAAGGCATTGCGGGAAACAAATTTGAAACAGGAGAGAAAAACAGAGGACGTGAGTGTGCAAATGAAACGTGAAAGACCAACTACAGTAACAGAAAGCAAGAAGAAAATGCATTATGTTGCAAAGGAAAGGAAATACAGAAACAAACAAATGAATACTGGCGGTCAACGAGCTCTTTGGTGTGATCAGCTGTTTGTTTAGCGACAGAATGATGTAACTGTCAGTGCACAGTCAAAGGTAAACCTGTAGATGGCAGTAATGCAACACTGTGGATGCCAGCTGCCATAAAACCCAAAAGAAGAAGAAGAAAAAGAAGGTGAACCTGCACATGCACACACCGGACTTCCTCTGTCTACCTGACTGCATGAAGCAAGCGATTTCATGCACATTATTTGCTAGGGAATCCCCTCAAATTAAATAACTTCCCAGCCACAGAATGGCCTGATATTTTCTGAGATATTACAGAAATAAACATATCACAATGACCAAATTTCAGAGGGAACTAAATTTCACCGAATTTATGAAATCAAAAGGCCATCGAGCTTTAAGTATTTAATACAGAAATTGAGCACATCTGTAATCAGACCTCAGATGTAACTAATGAAATAAGGGATATTCAGAAGTAATGCGAGAGTTACGGACAAAGGGTGGAGTTTGTCTAAAACAGAAATGTGTCTCTGTGATGCAAAATTCTGATGTTGATCTTAACTCCATTTTCTTGTAAGATGTATAGTAAATATACAGATTTTTACCTTCTTGGAATTATGGGCTCATTTTGTATATTTTAGATTTACTCCCTGCAAAAATGTCAGAAATCAAAGCACACAGAATGACACTATATGGCCAAAAGTTTGTGGACACCTGACCATGACACTCATATGTGCTTGCTGAACATCCCATTCCAGATTTAGTTCTCCTTTTCTGTGATAATAACCTTCACTCTTCTGGGAAGGCTTTCCAGATTTTGGAGTGTGGCTCTGGGGATTTTTTTTCACTCAGCCACAAGAGCAATAGTGCAGTAAGGCAGTCATGTTGGGTGAGGAGGTCTGGGGTGCAGTCAACATTCCAATTTATCCCAGTGGTGTTCATTGGGGTTCAGGTAAGTGCTCTGTGCAGGACACTCAAGTTCTTCTACTCCAGCTTTAGCAAACGATGTCTTCATGGGCCTCGCTTTGTGCACAGGGACATTGTCATACTGGACATATTTGGGCCTCTTATGGCCCTTTTCCACTACCCTTTTTCAGCTCACTTAAGCTCGCTTCAGCTCACTTCAGCCCGACACGGCTCGCGTTTCGACTACCTTAGAGCAGCACGACTGAGCTCACTTCAGCCCTGCTCAGCTCCCAAAACTCGCACGGTTTTGGAGTGGGGCTGAAGCGAGCCAAACCGAGCCGAGTGGGGCTAGGGGCGTGAGGAGACACTCCCCTGTGCACTGATTGGTGAGGAGGAGTGTCCTCACACGCCCACACACGCCCCGCGAGCACGCTGGGATCTGTAAACACCGTAAACCCGGAAGAAGAAGAATTACGAATTACGAGAATTTCTGAAGCCTTATGCGCCTCGCCTCATCTATACTCTCTTGCCAGTATCTGTTGGCGTTGTCGGTGACAACAAGCCACAGCACCAAGACCAGCAACACTAAGGACTCCATGTCCTCCATGTTTATTGTTTACTATCCGGGTCGTGAGACTACCGCTTAAAAGGTCACTGATGTCACTGTTTGCTCCGCCTAACGACATCACGTGACGTCCACCCACTTTCGCTAACTCCACCCAATGTGTCCACCCACTTCCAGCCAGCACGGTTCAGCGCGGTTGTAGTCGAAATGCAACTCCAACAGCCCCACTCAGCTCGACTCAGCCCAACTCAGCACGGCACGGCTCAGCCCAACTCAGCCATGTTGGTAGTGGAAAAGCGGCATTAGTTACAGTGGAGGGAACTTGTAGACCAACAGCATTCAAAGACATCCTATTCAATTGGGTGATTACGACTTTGTGAAAACAGTTGGGGAACAACCGCGTATTGGTATGATGGTCACGTGTTTGGCCATATAGTGTATAATGTAGTGGTTTTTTTATTTATTTCTATAATACAGTGGTGCTTGAAAGTTTGTGAACGCTTTAGAATTTTCTATATTTCTGCATTAATATGACCGAAAACATCATCAGATTTTCATACAAGTCCTAAAAGTAAATAAAGAGAACCAAGTTAAACAAAGGAGACAAAAAATATTATACTTGGTCATTTATTTATTGAGGAAAATGATCCAATATTACATATCGGTGAGTGGCAAAAGTATTTGAACCTTTGCTTTCAGTATCTGGTGTGACCCCCTTGTGCAGCAATAATTGCAACTAAACATTTCTGGTAACTGTTGATCAGTCCTGAACACCGGCTTGGAGGAATTTTAGCCCATTCCTCCGATAGAACAGCTTCAACTCTGGGATGTTGGTGGGTTTCCTCACATGAACTGCTCGCTTCAGGTCCTTCCACAACATTTTGATTGGATTAAGGTCAGGACTTTGACTTAGCCATTCCAGAACATTAACTTTATTCTTCTTTAACCATTCTTTGGGAGAACAACTTGTGTGCTTATGGTTGTTGTCTTGCTGCATGACCCACCTTCTCTTAAGATTCAGTTCATGGACAGATGTCCTGACATTTTCCTTTAGAATTTGCTGGTATAATTCAGAATTCATTGTTCCATCAATGATGGCAAGCCGTCCTGGCCCAGATGCAGCAAAACAGTCCCAAACCATGATACTACCACCACCATGTTTCCCAGATGGGATAAGGTTCTTATGCTGGAATGCAGCGTTTTCCTTTCTCCAAACATAATGCTTCTCATTTAAACCAAAAATTTCTATTTTAGTCTCATCCATCCACAAAACATTTTTCCAATAGCCTTCTGGTTTGTCCATGTGATCTTTAGCAAACTGCAGATGAGCAGCAATGTTCTTTTCGGAGAGCAGTGGCTTTCTCCTTGCAACCTTGCCATGCACACCACTGTTGTTCAGTGTTCTCCTGATGGTGGACTCATGGACATTAACATTAGCTAAGGTGAGAGAGGCCTTCAGTTGCTTAGAAGTTACCCTGGGGTCCTTTGTGAACTCACTGACTATTACATGCCTTGCTCTTGGAATGATCTTTGTTGGTCGACCACTCCTGGGAAGGGTAACAATGGTCTTGAATTTCCTCCATTTGTACACAATCTGTCTGACTGTGGATCGGTGGAGTCCAAACTCTTTAGAGATGGTTTTGTAACCTTTTTCAGCCTGATGAGCATCAACAATGCTTTTTCCGAGGTCCTCAGAAACCTCCTTTGCTCATGACACGATACACTTCCACAAACATGTGTTGTGAAGATCAGACTTTGATGGATCCCTGTTCTTTAAATAAAACAGGAGCCCACTCACAACTGATTGTCATCCCATTGATTGAAAACACCTGACTCTAATTTCACCTTCAAATTAACTGCTAATCCTAGACGTTCACATATTTTTGCCACTCACAGATATGTAATATTGGATCATTTTCCTCAATAAATAAATGATCAAGTATAATATTTTTGTCTCATTTGTTTAACTGGGTTCTCTTTATCTACTTTTAGGACTTGTGTGAAAATCTGATGATGTTTTAGGTCATATTTATGTAGAAATGTAGAAAATTCTAAAGGGTTCCCAAACTTTCAAGCACCACTGTACAGTAGAAGCCATTCATTTGTTTGCCTGTTTCCATGCCCGCACCATGCGGGGTCCGTGCGAGGGCCGTGCCCGTATCGTAATCCCCCACACATGACGTGTTGATGAAGCCTGGACTGGCAACGCCCCTTAAAAAACACAGCTGCAATACCATTTTTTTCCACGGGGAGGAGCAGTGATTTATGAAGTTGCATTGACAAGCCAGATCAACGTTTCTGAAGAGGATGGCAATAAACCAGAGTTTAAGTCCCGTTGAAAGAAGTGCAGTTTTCTCGCTTACCATGTCCAAAACCTGACTTGAGCTGAGGCGATATTACGCCAATACGGCGCATTGCTCTAAACGTTGGTGGTATATCTGGGTTGTTATTCGTTTGTTCAATAATGCTGATTTGTTTACACTGAGTCCCGATGATTAACTATGCAATATTAGTTAGCTGTACGGCCTTGTAATGTCTGTCATTCATTTGTTATAACAGATAGACAGTTGACGTGGATTATTCAGGCATCGCGTGGGGAAAACAATACGAACATAAACACTTCTCAAAACATCCACTTCAACATGTTCCAGGTTTCCTACAAAACTGGCATGACTTTCCCTTTGTGTTGGGCATATCAACATCAGGTTATTTGAGCTGTTGCTCATTTTATTGGCGACTGTTTGCCTACATCTGGCGCTGCGCATACTGTATGTGGAGTACAACGGTAAAATAATGTGTTCTTACTTCCCTTTTCTGTTTGCGCATTCCCATTATATTCACCAGTTATTTCATTTTATTAAACGCGGATTGATTTTGTCATTATGTCACACGAAGTTTGCTCCGAGCTAAGCTGGCAATTTAGAAGCACTTCTCCATAAGCAAATGGAGAGAGGGGAGGGGCGCTGCACAGATGCAGCTGTGCGTATTCTGATTAATGCAAGAACAAGATAAGCAAGGGCGCAGATAGCACGGGGGACGGGGGGACATGTCCCCCCCAGATTTATAGTGACCCCCATCTGTCCCCCACCCACCGTCCCTACGTAAGGCGCCACACATAGGTAGAAAAAGTGAGGATTAATGTTCCGTTAGTTAGACTAACTTACACTGCAGCACAAAGTTGAAATGGCAGCAGCAGCAGCCTTGTCAGTGATCAATCCACATTTTCCCCTTCTTGAATCGGTGTAGGCTGGAGCAGATCCTTGCAGAGTTGGGAAAGCAAGGTGTTCATTTTCCACGTAATTCTCGGTTAATAACACTGCACAGCATCCATTTGATAGCAGCGGTGTTTCTGCTGCAACTAAGTACTCATAAGTTGGAATTTTGAAGTCGGAAAAGCATTGAAATCCAGCATCTCCCAGCATAAACGTTGGAGTTTTCGTTTCATTTCATTAACTGGCCATTTTTTTTCGAATTCCATGTTCCATGATGTCCCAGTTTTTAAACTGGGAAGCGCTCAGTTCTGAGGTTATGTTGCTCGGAGCTCCAAGTTCTGACTTCCAATGTAAATGTAACGCACCATCTCGACCCCGGGGTCCTAAGGGGAGCTGGGGACTTTGCCTGTCGCGGTAACCATAGTGATCATAAACAACTGTCTAATGACCGAGCTGGTGATCTTTCTGCCACATTAAGCCAGAGAAGAGGGTGAAAAAATCACAGCGTTTGTTTCAAGAACCAAAAGATGTAAATATCCTATGCCTGTTGCCTTTCCCAGATGTGACAAATACTTTTGTAATGTTGAGTAGCTAGTCTGATAATAAGAAGGAATTTGGACTTACCTGAAGTAGGCTAAATGTAAAATAACAGCATTCTAGGCTGTAGGTGAATATCTTTTAATGTTGTTATTTTTATGTATAATGTTATTTTAGTAAACAGCAACTAACTGATGTAACACACCCGGCTCATCAGCAATAGATTACACTACAAGTTCTTTACACTCTAGGGATGATGCTCACTTATACAGAGGCCTGGGGTAAACTATGGAAATGTTTACAGTTGACTGCTGTGCTTCTATACAGCCATACTCTGAGCCCCCACTCTGATTACCCTCAGAGAATGACAATTTAACATATTTACACTATACCTATTGGAGACCATTAATTACCACGACATAAGAAAGTAAGATCAGGCATACAGCAGATTATATCAGAAAATAAATAATAAACATTTATTATAAACCCATTACCGTGCTTAACCTTCTTCAAAAGTCGTCAATAATATTAAATAACAGCAACACTGAACAAACCACACATTCAAGATAGAAAGGGGAAAAGAAAGAAAATACCCAGCCGGAGTTAAAACAGTAACGTATGGGTACCCAAGTTGGCGCGCGTTGGAGCTCTAAACATCCAAGGGAAAAGAGTCACTGTTTACTCACGAACAGCTGTGAGTTAGCTTCCCCAAGCTAACTGTAGTCACTCTAGGACGTTGACTTCAAATACCAACATTGACCGTCGTCCATACGACCCACTACCATCCGCAGCAGCTGAGAAGACTCTGTACCACGAACCTCCCTCGAGCACCTTCAAGTAGTCCTCCTTTTTCCCGTGTTTAATCCCCAGTCCAAAACAAAAAAAAAAACCCTGCTAGCGAGACTCAACAGCTCATAGCAACAGCAGTAATTGAAAACAGCTGTGACTCCACCCCGTCCCGCTGAACCGACTCAAGTGGAAAAAATACAACCGTGGATCACTGGTCTCAAAGTCCGTAACTTTCACCTAGTGTTACTATTAATAAAAATCACTAATGTCCGTGAAACCACGGACAAGAGGATATTCACATAACCCCAATATACAGTACATTAAAAGATTACATTACATATTAAACTCTCCTGTTAATAACACATACTAGTACACAATATACAATACATTAACATAAATTGGGCTTAACCTAATTTTCAGATGTGTTACACTCTCCCCCTACTAAAACAGGGTCATGTCCTCATGACAAAGGAAAATGAAGATACGACTACCATATCACACACACACACACACACACACCAAAGTTCGTCATATGTACTATTTTAACTTTTCTCGTGCCTGAGGCTAGGACCTATCCATGTAAACAGGTTACTAACATATCAAGGACCCATGTTTGGGGTGGTGTCTGACCTATTAACTATTGGAGAGAGGGATAGTGTGGTTACTAAGGTGGGCTGCCCCAGGGAGTCATATGTCAGTCTTTCCGGTGCCCTTCTCACCCTCTGGGGTCTTGGGGCTTCAGGTGCAGGATGGCTCTCCGTCCTTAAGTCACAGGAGGACATTTCATGCTGTCTCTGATCATCTTCGGCACCAGATAGAGGTAAGGATTCACTTGAGTCAGCGGTGGACCTGTCCTCAACAGAAAGTGGGCTGAGACAAGAAAGACTGGGTGGATTGTCAGGGTAAGGCAGAGACATATTTGTACAAGAATGACCAGGTGACTGATCAGGAAAATGCTTGTGTATACCTAAACTAAGAAGATCTGGGGAAGCAGCCCCATAGGTCAAGACAGAAGAATGTGAACCAGACTGCCTTAGCAGAGAGTCAGAGCCATTGGGTACAACAGGCCAATCCCTTTCAAAGACCAACCCAAGGGGCACATCTGGATCATCTACATCCATCTGCTGGACCATCGATGGATAGTGAGGGGCATATACACCCAGCTCCTCTCCTTCTGACTCAGAGGTAGATGCTCCACTGCCACAAATGCTCTTCACTTCCTCAGGCACTGGGGCTTGTTTCCTTCTAATCCGTCGGCTTGACCTTCTCTTGTGCTCCTTCCTCTCTGAAATGTCTTGTGGCCCTAGTTGTACATCTTCTCCTAGGGGTAACAACAGGTTACGATGTAGAACCTTGTCAGGACCTTCTCCATTCTCTGGTCTTAACTTATACACAGGTAAGCCAGGCAGTTGACTATGCACAATGAAGGGATCTGCACACCACCGATCTGCTATCTTGTGTTTCCCCTGTAAACCAATGTTTTTAAGTAATACTCTGTCACCCGGAGCAAGTGGGCAATATCGGACCCTCTGGTCATATCTGTGCTTATTCCCCTCATTCCTCTTCCCACACATGCTTTCAGCAGCCTGATAAGCAACTTGAAGATCTCGTCTCATGTTTGCAACATATCTTGCATACGACTTTTCAGATGAACTGTCACTGGACACGCCAAAACACACATCAACTGGCAGCCGAGCTTCACGTCCAAACATCAAAAAGTAGGGACTATAACCAGTGCTGTCATTCGTTGTGCAATTGTAGGCATGAACAAGATAACTGATGTGCTGGCTCCATTTTCCCTTTTCCTCAGGTGACAGTGTGCCAAGCATATTAAGCAGCGTTCTATTAAAACGTTCAGGCTGTGGATCTCCCTGTGGGTGGTATGGGGTTGTTCTTGACTTCCTCACTCCCAGCATGCCCAGTAGTTCATGAATGAGACGACTCTCAAAGTCTCTACCTTGATCTGAATGCACTCTGTTTGGTAGGCCATAATGAACGAAGTACTTCTCCCACAACACTTTAGCAACCGTAAATGACTTCTGATCTTTTGTGGGAAAAGCTTGTGCATACCGGGTGTAGTGATCGGTGACAACCAGCACATTACAAATGTTCTTGGAGTCTGGCTCAAGGGACAGGAAGTCAATGCAGATGAGATCCATCGGTCCATTACTACTGAGATGGTAAAGTTCAGCAGCTCTGGTAGGCAAGGTCTTCCGTTGAATGCATCTAGCACAATTCTTACAGTACTTATCAATCTCTGCTTTCATCCGGGGCCAGTAGAATCTCTCTCGCACAAGCCCATAAGTCTTTTCAAATCCCAAGTGACCAGAATGATTATGAAGAGACTGTAACACGGTCTCTCTAAACTCTTCTGGGAGTAATAACTGCTGGCGAAGTGGTGTATTAGGTGGCTTTGACACTCGGTAGAGAACAGAGTTCTTTAACTGTAACTTATCCCACTCTTTCAGCAACAGCGAGATGTCTGGATGCCTTGTTCTGTCAGCACAGCAGCAATCTTTTTGGGAAACAGCTTTCAGCACTTCACCAATGCATGGGTCTGCAAGCTGGGACTGTGCAATCTCGACTAAGCTCAACCGGGGGAGATAGTGCATGGTCACAGCGGAGACATTGCAAAAGGCTCGAGGTACAGCTTGTTTGGAAGCTCCGAGCAAGTCAATGATTCTATGAGACTGGAAATGTTTCGAACAGCAGACCTGGGACACTTGGCACATGGCTTTGACACCAGCTGGTGGAATCTGCTCCCACCCATCAAACGAGCCAAAGACACCAAGAGGATCTGAGTGGGGACGGCGTGACAAAGCATCTGCATCCATGTTCTGCTTTCCAGGTCGGTACTTCAAACTGAAGTCATAGGTTGCCAGTGCTGCTAGCCAGCGGTGTCCAGCGGCATCTAACTTGGCTGTTGTAAGGACATATGTGAGTGGGTTATTGTCTGTATGGACCTCAAACTTCACTCCATACAGATAGTCATGCAACTTCTCTGTAACAGCCCATTTGAGGGCCAAAAACTCCAGTTTGTGTGTGGGGTAGTTCTTTTCAGATGCAGACAGACTCCTGCTCACAAAGGCAACTGGACGTAGTCCACCTCCTTGATCCTGATATAGCACACCTCCCAAGCCTTCTCTACTGGCATCCACATGCAGAGTGTAAGGATACTGTGGGTCAGCAAAGGCTAGGACAGGTGCTTTGGACAGGCTCTGCTTCAACATCTCGAAGGCTGCGTCACATTCTAGGGTCCATCTGGATCCAAATGCCTCTGACGCAGAAAACAATTGCTTTGGCTCTTGGTGGATCTTAGCCAGTGGTGCACTTTTGTCTTCTCGGATCTTTGATCTGTGTGAACTAGTGGGCATGCAACCCTTCAGCAGCTGGTTAAGTGGGTAGCAGATTCGTGAATAGTCTTTCACGAAACGCCTGTAATACCCACTAAAACCCAGGAAAGAGCGGAGGGCAGATATATTATTCGGACGCGGCCAAGACTTCACAGCCTCCACTTTAGCAGGATCTGTGGAGACACCCTCCCTCGACACAATGTGCCCTAAGTAGTTCACAGATGTGCAGCAAAACTGGCATTTATCCAACGACAACTTGAGGCCCTCCTCTTTTAACCTATCTAAAACTTTCAACAGCCGTTGCTCATGTTCTTCTAGCGTCTTCCCAAACACAATGAGATCATCAAGGTACACAAGCACCTCCAACAGGTTCATATCTCCCACTGTTCTTTCCATTGCACGCTGAAATGTAGCCGGAGCACCCGAGATTCCCTGCGGCATCCGCTCAAACTGGAAAAATCCAGCGGGACAGATGAAAGCGGTCTTCTCTTTGTCAGCTTCACCTAGGGGTATCTGGTAGTATCCACTCCTCAGATCAAGCACACTGAACCACTGGCTTCCACTCAGGCAAGCCAGTGCATCTTCGATCCTTGGCACAGTGTATTGGTCAGGAACAGTCCGTCTGTTTAATGTCCTGTAGTCCACACACATACGGATGGTGCCATTTTTCTTCCGCACCACCACAATGGGAGAGGCATATGGACTTCGGGACTCTGAAATAATGCCAGCTTTAAGCAATTGATCAAGATGTTGTCTCACATCAGCCACATCCCCTGGAGGCAAACGTCTGGAGCGCTCTCGGAAAGGCTTCCCCTCCGTCACTCGTATGGTGTGCTCGGTGGTCTTTGCACAACCCACATCAAACTCTCCTTGAGAGAAAACTTCTTTCCTTTGCAGCATCTTCTGGCACAGTCTCTCTTTCCATTCCTTTGGCACTGGTGAGTCTGCAAAATTGAATGTAGAGGGTGTCAGCTCATACAGGCCAAGGTTGTCATTAGGCTGTGTGGGACCTTTATCCACAATATCCACAGGGAACAGCTGCGCAATAGACATTCTTCTAGAGAGCCTGACCTCCCGAGTGGACATATTTCTCACAGCAACTGTAATGCGACGATTCTGAATCTCCTCAGCACTTTTGATGATGGGCAGAACCATAAGTTCATCAGGCAAAGTTGATTCTTCAGCCTGCTCCACCAGCACAGTTTGAGTATTCAAAGGATGAGGGAACTTTGGAATACCGCTTACGTTCACTATTGCCCCTGGGGGTATAATCTTATGCTTCGCCTCAGCGAGCCAAACAGTGCCCATCTTCATGTCTGCTGCTTCATCGGGTACTTTCTGAAACCTCTTGTATGCCTCTTTAATCTCCGGGTGCACGGTCATAGTCATTAAAAAATCCTCTCCTCCGATTGATTTGCAGGTATTAAACAGACGTCTCACTACTGATGTGTTTGTTCCAACTATTATTGAGGCCTCCCCTTTAACTACCGGGTCTGGACACACAAGCACAAGTGTTTCAACTGTCTCAGTCACTCCCACTACGTCACTGTTGAACTCAAGCCTTAAGCATATGTAGCCATCATAGGGATATTCTTCCACACTAAGTCCCCATAACTCCAAGCAATGAATTGGAGTCAGTGGCATGTGCTTCAAGTACTTGTTGTAAAATGAGCGATAAAGGAGGGTAACTTGAGATCCACTGTCAAGTAAAGCTTTTGCATATATGTCCTCAATTCGTACTGAGACAACAGAGCTAGGGCCAACGAGGCCTGCTGGGAGTGCAGCTTTCTGTCCTTGTTGCGGTTTACACTTTGTGGAACGTATCATCACCGGGACACCAGTTCGTTCCCTTACTGGGTCCCTGGGGAGTTTCCCTTCGGCCATCTGAGCTTTATGAGGCGTTGATTGACTTTCCTGAGGTTCTCGGCATTCTGACACTCACGTTGAAAATGACCATCTTCCCCACACTTGTAACAGAAAACATCAGCTCTGTCCTGCCGTGCTCTGTATGTATTTGCAGGTCTTCCCTCTACTCTTTGACTACCTCTCTGTGAAGGAGTCACTGTGGCTTCTGAGGGCAGTGCAACAGACAATGAGAGCAGGCGTGTAACCTCATTTTTCAAATCTTGCACCTCTTTACTCAGCCTCTCAACTGAAGGAACAGTTACAGGCACTGAATTGTAGTCAGAAAACACAGCAGGGCTGGTACTATACTGAACAGGAGCTACCATGGCAGAGACCGCAACATGACCAACAGGCGGCCTATCCAGTGTTATAGCCTCCTCTTCTCTCACTTCACGCAAAAGTTCAGTGAAACTGGGTGGAGGCTTGAATTTGTATGTCAATTTGATACGGAGGGCAACCAGGTCATTTGGCAATGTGCCCCGGGCTATCTGTTCAATGCGAGTTCTGTCCATCTCTGATAGCAGGATTCCTCCTTTGCGGAAAACAGAGTGTAGCAGCTTGTCAATTCTGAGGACGTATGCTGAGAGTTTTTCACCATGCAGCTGAAAGGTGTTACGAAACTTAAACATGAGATCGAGGGCACTCTCAGTGGTTCCGAATGCTGTTTCAAGTGCAGTAAAATAATCATTAGCTGTTGCACTGGGGTTACTTACTCTCAAACATCGGACAATGTCCGCAGCAGGCCCTTTCAAACTTTCTGCTATTTTCTGTTTTTTCATGGTGTCCGGACACTTCCATTCCTCTAGCAGGTGCATCATCTGTTCTGCCCATGCATCATATTCCTCTTCTCCTGGAGGTATTGGCTTTATGCCAGAGAATACACGAAGCTTACGATAGACTGCACTTTCCACAGGGGCTGTCTGACATCTATCTATTAAAGAATTGATGGCATTGACAAGCTGCATGTTCAGGTCTATTGGTACTGGTGGTAGCATGGTAGAAGATGGAGTTAGCCTGACAGGAGTTGGTATGGAAGAAGTTAAGAGGCCTTGTATATCAGCAACAGTTTTTCCCTCATGAGCCAAGAAGGCTTTCAATTTGGCTTGAAAATGTTCCTCTGGGACAACCTTCACAGACCGGGCTTCGCCAGCAACACTGACCACCCAGGGAGCCACCTCAGTACTAAAAGCTACCTGCTCAGGCATTTGAACTACATTAACATCCTGTGATATCTCAAGGAGAATTAACTGGCTTCTCCCACAAGAAGCTAAGCAACGACCTCTGATTTTGGACCTACCAAAGACCGCTACATTATCTAGTGTACTGTACACAACCTCATCAGTAACATCTACGGGTACATTACCTATCACTATTGCTCTGTTGAAATCAACACCTGTGTCTTTACACCAGCTAATAACCTGTTCAGCATCCATAGTTCTACACACAAGTTAATACCAGTATATCCACAGTATATAAGTACACAATATAATTAATAAAATTAGTAATAATACACAAAAATAGCACCATTAAAATATTCAGTATTACCAATAATAAATACACACTAGATTATATTCTCAAATTAACCATTAAAAACACAGCAATCAACTTCAGCTCCCGGACGAGCCCCCACATGTAACACACCCGGCTCATCAGCAATAGATTACACTACAAGTTCTTTACACTCTAGGGATGATGCTCACTTATACAGAGGCCTGGGGTAAACTATGGAAATGTTTACAGTTGACTGCTGTGCTTCTATACAGCCATACTCTGAGCCCCCACTCTGATTACCCTCAGAGAATGACAATTTAACATATTTACACTATACCTATTGGAGACCATTAATTACCACGACATAAGAAAGTAAGATCAGGCATACAGCAGATTATATCAGAAAATAAATAATAAACATTTATTATAAACCCATTACCGTGCTTAACCTTCTTCAAAAGTCGTCAATAATATTAAATAACAGCAACACTGAACAAACCACACATTCAAGATAGAAAGGGGAAAAGAAAGAAAATACCCAGCCGGAGTTAAAACAGTAACGTATGGGTACCCAAGTTGGCGCGCGTTGGAGCTCTAAACATCCAAGGGAAAAGAGTCACTGTTTACTCACGAACAGCTGTGAGTTAGCTTCCCCAAGCTAACTGTAGTCACTCTAGGACGTTGACTTCAAATACCAACATTGACCGTCGTCCATACGACCCACTACCATCCGCAGCAGCTGAGAAGACTCTGTACCACGAACCTCCCTCGAGCACCTTCAAGTAGTCCTCCTTTTTCCCGTGTTTAATCCCCAGTCCAAAACAAAAAAAAAAAACCCTGCTAGCGAGACTCAACAGCTCATAGCAACAGCAGTAATTGAAAACAGCTGTGACTCCACCCCGTCCCGCTGAACCGACTCAAGTGGAAAAAATACAACCGTGGATCACTGGTCTCAAAGTCCGTAACTTTCACCTAGTGTTACTATTAATAAAAATCACTAATGTCCGTGAAACCACGGACAAGAGGATATTCACATAACCCCAATATACAGTACATTAAAAGATTACATTACATATTAAACTCTCCTGTTAATAACACATACTAGTACACAATATACAATACATTAACATAAATTGGGCTTAACCTAATTTTCAGATGTGTTACACTGAAATTATGAGATTCAAGATGTTAACTTTGTCCTCCTGGCCTGCAGGCAATCCCTGGTGGGGTCAACAATGAAAAAACAAAAAACAATTACAGCGTTTTTTCAAAAACCGAGCAATGTTGACCAGGTAGGCCTTTGTCTACCAATGTTCATTCAGTTAGAAAACTCACAATTCGAATGTATATTGAAGCTTCAGTACACACACACATTATATATATATGCATTTACACAAAATGGAATCATTTGCTGACAGCTCAGTCCCCCCCAGTTCAAAAATCCTATCTGCGCCCCTGAAGATAAGTACTGTAACAGTAAATAGCTGCAGCTGGCTCCTGCTGGGGCTCAGCGCTTGCACTGGCTATGTTTCTGTTTTCATCTTCAAAAAATCTTTATCTCAAACAATCTCAACAATCATACTGTATGTACTATCCCATTCTTTTGGTGTAATGAAAAGTTGGTTTATAATAGTATTATATATATATATATATATATATATATATATATATATATATATATATATATATATATATATATATCCTGATGTGAGTTGATTTTGAGGTATGCATTCAATGTTAATTGCTGTGCTGAGCTGCAGATTTCTAAAGAGAACTCTGTGAAGAGTTCTGAAAAAGTGAGCACAGTATTAAGAAGCCTGTGTAACCAAGAGTAAATAAAAAAGGGGGAAAAAACAGCCTCTACATACATAACCATGATACTACTAATAGTAAGTACTACTGTACTGCTACTAATGAATAATATTGTTGCTTTAAAGTACACAAAAAGTTTCCTTTCACATGGAGGATATCACAGGATATCATCTTAATCTTCATTTTCTATAAATAAAATTACAATTTATTTGAGGCACTTACACGAGAGCACATCCAATGACGTTAACAATAACAATAATAACACTATTTTATTAATTTGACAACTCAAAACAATGAATTAAAATTGTGATAAAATAGACTACATCCCAAGCACACATTACAATTTCATGACCTAGATTTAGTATCATGAGGCTTCATTAAGTTGCACACAAAACTAATTGTCACTGCACAATATTTGCAATAAAATAAATAAAATGCAAAATAACAGGACGTGCTGGAGCAATTGCTACTTTATATGCTGATGAATAATGATGGAAGCCAATATACGAAACCAGTTTGATTTATTTCTTTTTTACTTTTCATTTTTGTCTCTTGTTTTTATGTTAAATCCTATTACATTTGACAGCAGTTTGCATTTTCTATACCAAAATACAAATGCAATACGGATGCCGCATGGCAGCAAACTCATAAAATTCCAGCAATAAAATTCCAGTTTTGAGCCCAAAAATCACTGAAATTGAAACTCTGATTTCATGTACAATTTTTATAAGATTCTGCAGGATGTGCTATGCAGGGAAATCTTACTTTAGCATATTTGCTAACAAACTTGGGGATTCATAACAAACTACAAAGGTCTAGCATTAGCTCGCTTAGTAAATACAATAACTTCACCAGCAATATAACCTCAATACAGCTACTGCTGCAGTGATAATGCTCACATTAGCTACTTGGCTCACTAACACTAGCATAGTGCTAGGTGTTTAGTTTTCTGATTAGCTTGGAATGGGCTTAATAGTTGTAATTAAAACCAATATGTATGCTAAATTGGCCATTGTAATGTATTTATGCCCCACCCCATTTTGATTCAGGGACACCTGTCACTGTCAAAATCACTGTCAAAATATGTTAACTCTCTATATGGAATTGTACTCACCTTAACAACATTGTCATCTGTTGATCGACACCCCACAGACTCTGTCACATCAGTCACAGCCCCATCCATTGCCACAGTGACCACTTTGATGGGCATGGCGACAGTCCTGCCGGTGAGCACGGCTGTGTTTAGGATCTCTGTCTCCTGTGTACAGTGATCAGAACAATCACAGGATAATCCGTTCTTCATTATTCAGGACTATTCATCATTCTGCCAGCTCCAGCACTAGTGCTTGGTCATCTGACTAGACCAATGAGGCACATCATTCAATTAGCATCATCAGCTAGAGGGATGTTTCAGAGCTATGCCCACAGAATCTCAAAACTTCACACAGTCATTCTGAAGGTTTATGCCAGTTCTGCCATTTATTATTAGAGCTTCCTCTGAAGACAATTAAAAAAATAATGGTGTCTATTTTCATTAGACAAACATTACAACAGCATTGGCCATCAATACAGCTCAAGACAGTGAACTATTTTAATTAAATATTTTAATTAGACCTGGTGATTTTGCTAATGCATAGCTAACATTGTTATATTGTCAATGACTATAAACATGTCTTTGGGAAATGTTGGTGTATTTGATGGTTTTGAAATTAAAAATGTAACCATGATTAAGATTTTGGCTTAACTAAACTTAATTGACTCCGATGTTTGTTTAAACCAGCTATTGTTTTTCCTTAGTCATCTGGTTTAATGGTTTGTCTGCATGCTGTGGTGGATTATTTATTTATTTATAAAATAGCTGCACTGTTGAATTCTGGATTCTGAGGTCAGAAGTTGTTGACATTAGTGCAAGTGAAAATCACAGGTTTATATCTCTCTCCAAAGTTTGCACCAGAGGCCGACGGGATGGTCCTCGCTCCAGAGCTCACACCAGAGGCCAACAGGGTGGCCCTCACTTCAGGCTTCAGGGAGGATGAGATCATTGTTCTGCCACCAGGCTTTAGGGAGGATGAGATTGTCACTCTGCTGGTAGGCTTCAGGGAGGACGAGATCAACCCTCCGCCACTAGGCTTCAAGGAGGATGCCGTCACTCAAACTAAACCTTTGTCTGTCTCTGAGTCCATGTAGGAACCCAAATCACTGCCCAAGTCAGAGTCCATGTCCATGCTGACACCAGGGTCCATGCCCATGCTCAAGCCTATGTCCATGCCGGATTCCATGCTCATGCCTGAGTCCATGCCCATATTCAAGTCCATGCCCATGCTTAAGCCCATGTCTATGCCTGAGTCCATGACCATGCTCAAACCTACTGTATGTCCATGTCAGAGTCCAAGCCTGAGTCAAAATCCTTGTCCAAGTACATGCCAGAGTCCACCTTCTTGACAAAATCCAAGCCTGAACCCAAGCCTCTACCTGCATCCTTGCTCCCGTCCCAAGCACAACCTGGTCCCAAGCCCAACCTGAACCCAAACCTCTACCTAAGCCCATGTTCCAGTGCCATATCATGCTAGTTTCTTTCACATTTATGGAAGGAGTCTCCAGTATCAGTGCTTTGTACCAGTCAGAGGTAAAGCTGTATGTAATTCTTTCCAACATGGGAAAGTGTTCAGTACAGAGGAGTTTGTGATTTCAAACTGTGTTTTCTTGTCATTAACTTTGACAGGGAAAAAGGAGAGACTGGAGAAGGAACAACTGTCTACAGCTACTAAAATGTAAGTGATAACAGGGACTTATAGCATGTGGTAAGCAGAGACAGGACACAATCGCATGAAATCAGTATTGATTTTATTGAGGGCAGTCCAAATATCATCACAACCCTAGACAGGGGTCAATACAGAGGCAGATAAGGGTCAATACACAGGCATGTCCATATTAAAAAAAAAAAGGTGGAAAACAATGAGGCTCCAAACTAGAAAACACAGAATATGAAATTAAGAAAACTTGGAAACAAGAAAATACATTTTGGACGTAACAACATGAAAATGCATGATAAGTGTTCACAATGAGATAAAGAAACAGACAGGTTTTAGTAGATAACCTAATTAGAAGGTAAAGGAAAGTAGGGGGAAACAATAATGATGCACTAGGGCAATAAACCTATGACAAGACGGGTGCAGAGACAGACTACATTCAAAACAAAATGCACATGGATAGTGATCAAATTCATGCTGGAATCCATGCTGCACACCGGAAGGCACAGCACGCGCCAAGTGGGAACTACGTTGGTGCTTGAAAGTTTGTGAACCCTATAGAATTATCTATATTTCTGCATTAATATGACCTAAAACATCATCAGATTTTCACACAAGTCCTAAAAGTAGATAAAGAGAACCCAGTTAAACAAATAAAACAAAAATATTATACTTGGTCATTTATTTATTGAGGAAAATGATCCAATATTACATATCTGTGAGTGGCAAAAGTATGTGAACCTTTGCTTTCAGTATCTGGTGTGACCCCCTTTGTGCAGCAATAACTGCAACTCAACATTTCTGGTAACTGTTGACCAGTCCTGCACACCAGCTTGGAGGAATTTTAGCCCATTCCTCCATATAGAACAGCTTCAACTCTGGGATGTTGGTGGGTTTCCTCACATGAACTGCTCGCTTCAGGTCCTTCCACAGCATTTTGATTGGATTAAGGTCAGGACTTTAACTTGGGCATTCCAAAACATTAACTTTATTCTTCTTTAACCATTCTTTGGTAGAACGACTTGTGTGCTTAGGGTCGTTGTCTTGCTGCATGACCCACCTTCTCTGAAGATTCAGTTCATGGACAGATGTCCTGACATTTTCCTTTAGAATTTGCTGGTATAATTCAGAATTAATTGTTCCATCAATGATGGCAAGCCATCCTGGCCCAGATGCACCAAAACAGTCCCAAACCATGATACTACCACCACCATGTTTCACAGATGAGATAAGGTTCTTATGCTGGAGTGCAGTGTTTTCCTTTCTCCAAACATAATGCTTCTCATTTAAACTAAAAAGTTCTATTTTGGTCTCATCTGTCCACAAAACATTTTTCCAATAGCCTTCTGGCTTGTCCACGTGATCTTTAGCAAACTGCAGATGAGCAGCAATGTTCTTTTCGGAGAGCAGTGGCTTTCTTCTTGCAACCCTGCCATGCACACCAGTGTTGTTCAGTGTTCTCCTGATGGTGGACTCGCGAACATTAACATTAGCCAATGTGATAGAGGCCTTCAGTTGCTTAGAAGTTACCCTGGGGTCCTTTGTGACCTCGCCGACTATTACACACCTTGCTCTTGGAGTGATCTTTGTTGGTTGACCACTTCTGGGGAGGGTAACAATGGTCTTGAATTTCCTCCATTTGTACACAATCTGTCTGACTGTGGATTGGTGGAGTCCAAACTCTTTAGAGATGGTTTTGTAACCTTTTCCAGCCTGATGAGTATCAACAATGCTTTTTCTGAGGTCCTCTCACACCTGATTGTCATCCCATTGAAAACACCTGACTCTAATTTCACCTTCAAATTAATTGTTAATCCTAGAGGTTCACATACTTTTGTCACTCACAGATCTGTAATATTGGATAATTTTCCTCAATAAATAAATGACCAAGTATAATATTGTTGTCTCATTTATTTAACTGGGCTCTCTTTATCTATTTTTAGGACTTGTGTGAAAATCTGATGATGTTTTAGGTCATATTTATGCAGAAATATAGAAAATTCTAAAGGGTTCACAAACTTTCAAGCACCACTGTATATGATAAAACTAAACTTTTTTTTTTGCAAATAATCCAAAACGGGCGGCACAGTGGTGTAGTGGTTAGCGCTGTCGCCTCACAGCAAGAAGGTCCTGGGTTCGAGCCCCGGGGCCGGCGAGGGCCTTTCTGTGTGGAGTTTGCATGTTCTCCCCGTGTCCGCGTGGGTTTCCTCCCGGTGCTCCGGTTTCCCCCACAGTCCAAAGACATGCAGGTTAGGTTAACTGGTGACTCTAAATTGACTGTAGGTGTGAATGTGAGTGTGAATGGTTGTCTGTGTCTATGTGTCAGCCCTGTGATGACCTGGCGACTTGTCCAGGGTGTACCCCGCCTTTCGCCCGTAGTTGGCTGGGATAGGCTCCAGCTTGCCTGCGACCCTGTAGAAGGATAAAGCGGCTAGAGATAATGAGATGAGATGAGATAATCCAAAACATTAAATATAACAATAAATACATAAAAGTATGAGGTGTTATTATTTAGTTAATAAAATTTTTTATTCCTTGTCAAATTCCCATGGTATAAAAGGAATAAAACACTTTGGGGTAAATGATGAACTGTTGGGCAATAACAGTGATCACTTTTGGGTGATGTGCTTCATCACATTATCCTGTTGCATTATTCAATCCTAAAATTGTCAATATTTCAAGCCTATTAATATATTTTACTAGAAGAGCACCACGCATAGTAATTTATTACTTGCATGTTAATTATTCATGGGCAACACGGTGGTCTAGTGGTTAGCATTGTTGCCTCATAGCAAGAAGGTTCTGGGTTTGAGCCCAGTGGTTGACAGGGGCCTTTCTGTGTGGAGTTTGCATGTTCTCTCCGTGTCTGCATGGGTTTACTCTGGGTGCTCTGGTTTCCCCCAAAGGCATGCAGGTTAGGCTAATTGGTGGCTCTGAATTGACTGCGAGTGTGAATGGTTGGTTGTCTGTGTCAGCCCTGTAATCATTTTGCAACTTGTCCAGGGTGTACCCCACTGCTTGTCCATAGTCACCTGGGATATGCTCCAGCTTGCCTGTGACTTCACACAAGATAAGCAGTTACATATAATGGATGGATGTTAATTATTCAGTGTATTTTGAGTCCTACTTAACTTTATTCTATTTTATTTTTTGCTTTACTCTATATTGCTTACCAATGTTGTTGTTCTTTATAGAAAGTGAAAACATTATTCAATCCTAAAATTGTGAATATTTCAAGCCTGTTAATAGGTTTGAGCAGTTCCTAATGACTCTTATGACTGATTTTTATTTATTTATTTATTTATTTATTTATTTATTTCAGTCATGTTTACTTCAGTGCACTACAATGAGCAGGGAATGATGGGCTGCTGCTTTCTTTTGGTGACAGGCATTAAGTTCTTCATTGTAGCCTATCTATATAATGTGTCTTAATTTTCAAGGGGATTTGAATATATAATTTTCTTTGAATCCCAATTTATGGAAATGGCAGCGGCCATGCCATCTTGGCACTCAGAGCTCAGTGTTCAGCCTTAATGGCAAGACACTTTGACAAGGAGTTATCACTTTGTGCCTGATTTGCTGTCAAAACACAAATTTATGGGGACCTGGAAAATGACTCCGGGATGTCACCATCAAAGAAATGCTGCTATTTAACCAATTTTCTTTCTGCATTAGCACTCCAACCCTTATTCTCTTCCCTTCAAATTAATTAAAATAATTCCACACTACTTTTCATAACACCCAGTGCTTTCAGATGTCTGTCAAAGTGCCCAGTTACACTGTTAAAAAAAAATTAATAAAGTGATTTTCAGTCAAGCCTGAAGATTAAAAGGCAAATTAAGAAAAGCTTTTCTAAGGCTGTAAAGGAAGATATAAGGAAATGAATTGTAACCATCAAGCAGCTAATAAAAGCTGCATGGATTCTTAAAAATTCTAGCCTGCTCATAATGAGTAATGCTTAAAATTGTGAACATGATTATTGGCTTTGTCAATTCATTAAACTTAACTAACTTTAGTTAGTTAGCACCAGATATAAATGTTTATAAAGTCATCATGGGCTTCCCAATATGTTTGCTAGCACCCAGTGTTAAAAAAACAAAACAAAACTGCTTCCTCTTATTTAAAAAAAAATGCTTCCATTTCTTCAAATTAAAGTCAATAAAACAAACAAGATTCAAAAGACTTGATGATATTTGACAAATTAATACAGATGTTTAATGACACCAGAAAACTGTTTATACTCAAGCTTGGGTTTACTAGTAAGGTTGATATCTTTAGTTTCAACAGATTTAATCTGGCTCTCTGTTACTTAAAGGATGGAGAAGCAGTGCTTCTTATCCTGTAGGTGAGATTTAAATAAAAAGAAAGTAATAAACCACTACATGTGCTACTATTATAGTAAAATACCGAGTGACAGGGTGGTGTGCTGAAGAGTATGTACTGTTACCATGCCAAAGTTGATTATATTCCCACATCCCATAATAATTGCTCTTATACCACAGGAATTTGCCAGTGGATTTTTTTTTTAATTAAAGGACAAGTCACTTTTTATCCATGTATCACTTTTTATCCATGAATGGGTTTTTAGCCACTTTTATTATTGTGGACTGTATCCAAAACAAATTAGTTCCTGTTATCATTTACATTATAGCAGCTATAAATGGTCTTTCATTTGACAGCATTTTTTCTCTCAAAGTTAATACAAAAAACAAAACAAAACCACAGCTTGTCATGTCACTGACAAACTGCAAATCATAAACTTCTCAAGTCTTTCAAATGTCAGAAAATATAATTTTACATCTGGCTGGTGCAGTGGTTAGCACTGTCACTTCACAGCAAAAAGGTTCTGGGTTCCAACCTCACAGCCAACTGCAGACTTTGTGTGGAGTTTGCATGTTCTCCCCATGCAACCTTGTCAATAACTGCTGGCAGCCAGTGATTTTGCCACCTATAAATGCTCCATTGCTGGCTATTCAGTGTTTTTAATTTTTTTTTTTTGAAAAAAAAAATCCCTTGTATTTTAATGCGACATGCATTTGTATGTTTTTATTCATTGAGAAAAGTGATCTTTTCAGACAGCAATCGTGTTTGTGCTATGACAATGGACATTATCATTCAAATTATTTTTTTACACCATTTTGATTGGCTGAGCGAACTCCAATAACTGCCTACAAATAATGGTCTGTTCATGCAAATTATGGTGTAAAGCCGTTTTTGCTGTTCTGCTTAAGCAGTTGGCTTAATGGTCTGCTGATGCACAGTTCACACTTTTGTAAACATGGCTCAATTTCTTTGTTACCGTTTGACTCGTTGCGCAAACTTTATGATCAGTAATTTTTTAAAAAATAATTTGAATGATAAAACAATTATTGAACTCAGTTTTCACAAAAATATCGTGATTTGTTAGTGGTGAGCAAGCAATTATTACCTCCGCCAAGGAGGTTATGTTTTCGGTAGTGTTGGTTTGTTTGTTGGTTTGTCTGTTAGCAACATTACGGAAAAAGTTATGAACGGATTGCTCTGAAATTTTTTCCAGAGGTGTGACTGGGCACAAGTAACAATCCATTAGCTAAATTTTGGCGGTGATCCAGATCACCTTCTGGATCCCGGATTTTTTTAAAGGATTCTTGGCGGAGGTCTGCGCTCTCGGAGTGCTTTTCTAGTTGTCTCTGCCTTCGGCACTGGCAAATAATTAATTGCTTGCTCACCACTAACAAATCACAATATTTTATTCAAACTCGTCCAATAATTGCTTATTGTTTACTTGTATCTGTTTCAGTACTGCACATGCATTATCTAGCCAAGTTAGATTTACACTTCATAAAAGTGAAGTCTGTTGATTCCACTGAGCTCTATATAAAATCTGGAGAGCTCATAGCCCATTCCCTGCTGTAGAGACAAGTGAAGCCATCTGGCTGCCATCTTGCCACTCACATCACGTGTATTTGGCTTATGTGTTAAACCATCATATCCGATCAAATTTGCCCCAAGAAAAGTATCTCCTGACTTTTTTCCCCTTTCATTACCTCCTCTTATTTTCTCAACTTTACCCACATTCCTTACATATCTTTATAGCACTCCCCATTCACTGTTATTGTTTTTTTCTTTTTCTTTTCCTCTGATCATTTTTTTTTTGAATGGCTCTTTTACTACTATAATTTGAACAGAGATTATTTCAATTTTTCTCTTATACAGTGTTTCTTTCTCTTTCATATAGTTCATCTATCTATCTATCTATCTATCTATCTATCTATCTATCTATCTATCTATCTATCTATCTATCTA
The DNA here is from genome assembly GCF_027579695.1 of Neoarius graeffei. Taxonomy (NCBI): domain Eukaryota; kingdom Metazoa; phylum Chordata; class Actinopteri; order Siluriformes; family Ariidae; genus Neoarius; species Neoarius graeffei. Next base: position 51,636,593 of record NC_083580.1, read on the forward strand.
TCTATCTATCCAATACAAAGGCTGTACAATACTTCCATTCTATTTAGGACCGTTGTTGAGACAGGATTATTTTCCAATTTTATTTGCCCCCAGCCACTGGGGGTGCATAAGCGTACTCTTGGCGCCGGTCCCAAGCCCAGATAAACTGGAGAGGGTTGCGTCAGGAAGGGCATCCGGCGTAAAACTGTGCCAAATCTAACATGCAGAATGAAAAGAGAAATACCATACAGGATTGGTCGGGGCCTGGGTTAACAACGACCGCCTCTGGTACTGTTGGTCAACAGGGTGCCGGTGGAAAGTGTGCTACTGTTGTGCCAAAATGGAGAGGGAGAAAGAGAGGGGGGAGGCGTGTTACGAGAGAGCCTGAAAGATGGAAGGGAAGGAGCTTGGAATTGAGGGTAGGAACACTGAATGTGGGAACATTGACTGGCAGAGCAAGAGAGTTAGCAGGTATGATGGAAAGAAGGAAGTTGGACATTTCGTGTGTGCAGGAGACGAGGTGGAAAGGAAGCAAGGCCAAGAACACTGGAGATGGATGCAAGTTGTTTTATTATCGAGTCGATGGAAAGAGAAATGGTGTTGGTATTGTTTTGAGGGGAGAGTTGGTCAACAGTGTGATTGATGTGAAGAGGGTGTCAGATAGGGTGATAGGCATGAAGTTGGAGATTCAAGGAGTGGTAATAAATGTTGTGTGTGCGTACGCCCCACAGGTTGGATGTGAGAATGAAGAGAGAGAGTCTTTTTGGGAAAAGATGGATGAAGTGGTAGAAAGTATACCGAGGGAGGAGCATGTGCTGATAGGAGCAGATTTCAACGGACATGTTGGCAAGGGAAGCAGAGGAGATGAGGACATGATGGGCAGATATAGTATAAGAGAGAGAAATGTGGAAGGGCAAATGGTGGTTAATTTTTCAAAGAGGGTGAATTTGGCAATAGTCAATACATACAGTGGTGCTTGAAAGTTTGTGAACCCTTTAGAATTTTCTATATTTCTGCATAAATATGACCTAAAACATCATCAGATTTTCACACAAGTCCTAAAAGTAGATAAAGAGAACCCAGTTAAACAAATGAGACAAAAATATTATACTTGGTCATTTATTTATTGAGGAAAATGATCCAATATTACATATCTGTGAGTGGCAAAAGTATGTGAACCTCTAGGATTAGCAGTTAATTTGAAGGTGAAATTAGTCAGGTGTTTTCAATCAATGGAATGACAATCAGGTGTGAGTGGGCACCCTGTTTTATTTAAAGAACAGGGATCTATCAAAGTCTGATCTTCACTACACATGTTTGTGGAACTGTATCATGGCACGAGCAAAGGAGATTTCTGAGGACCTCAGAAAAAGTGTTGTTGATGCTCATCAGGCTGGAAAAGGTTACAAAACCATCTCTAAAGAGTTTGGACTCCACCAATCCACAGTCAGACAGATTGTGTACAAATGGAGGAAATTCAAGACCATTGTTACCCTCCCCAGGAGTGGTCGACCAACAAAGATCACTCCAAGAGCAAGGCGTGTAATAGTTGGCGAGGTCACAAAGGACCCCAGGGTAACTTCTAAGCAACTGAAGGCCTCTCTCACATTGGCTAATGTTAATGTTCATGAGTCCACCATCAGGAGAACACTGAACAACAATGGTGTGCATGGCAGGGTTGCAAGGAGAAAGCCACTGCTCTCCAAAAAGAACATTGCTGCTCATCTGCAGTTTGCTAAAGATCACGTGGACAAGCCAGAAGGCTATTGGAAAAATATTTTGTGGATGGATGAGACCAAAATAGAACTTTTTGGTTTAAATGAGAAGCGTTATGTTTGGAGAAAGGAAAACACTGCATTCCAGCATAAGAACTTTATCCCATCTGTGAAACATGGTGGTGATAGTATCATGGTTTGGGCCTGTTTTGCTGCATCTGGGCCAGGACGGCTTGTCATCATTGATGGAACAATGAATTCTGAATTCTACCAGCGAATTCTAAAGGAAAATGTCAGGACATCTGTCCATGAACTGAATCTCAAGAGAAGGTGGGTCATGCAGCAAGACAACAACCCTAAGCACACAAGTCGTTCTTCCAAAGAATGGTTAAAGAAGAATAAAGTTAACATTTTGGAATGGCCAAGTCAAAGTCCTGACCTTAATCCAATGGAAATGTTGTGGAAGGGCCTGAAGCAAGCAGTTCATGTGAGGAAACCCACCAACATCCCAGAGTTGAAGCTGTTCTGTATGGAGGAATGGGCTAAAATTCCTCCAAGCCAGTGTGCGGGACTGATCAACAGTTACCACAAATGTTTAGTTGCAGTTATTGCTGCACAAGGGGGTCACACCAGATACTGAAAGCAAAGGTTCACATACTTTTGCCACTCACAGATATATAATATTGGATCATTTTCCTCAATAAATAAATGACCAAGTATAATATTTTTGTCTCATTTGTTTAACTGGGTTCTCTTTATCTACTTTTAGGACTTGTGTGAAAATCTGATGATGTTTTAGGTCATATTTATGCAGAAATATAGAAAATTCTAAAGGGTTCACAAACTTTCAAGCACCACTGTACTTCAAGAAGAAAGAGCAGCACAGGGTGACGTTTAAGAGTGGAGGAAGATCTACACAGATGAACTACATACTCTGCAGAAGGGGTAACCTGAAGGAGATTGGAGACTGTAAAGTGATGGCAGGGGAGAGTGTAGCTGGACAACCTCAAGTGGTCGTGTGCAGGATGAGCTTGAAAGTGAAAAAGAGGAAGTGTGAAATAGTGGAGCCGAAGATTAAGTGGTGGAAACTAAAAGAGGTTGAACATCAGAAGGAGTTTAGGGAAGAAATGAGACAAGCATTGAGTGGTCATGGAAGTCTTCCAGAAGATTGGAATACTACTGCTGTACTAGTTTAGGCAGCAAGGAAGGTGCTAGGGTGGTCATCAGGAAGGAGGAAGGAAGACAAGGAGACATGGTGGTGGAACAAAGAAGTGCAGGAAGTTATAAAAGAGAAGAGGCTAGCAAAGAAGAATTGGGACGAGCAGAGAGACGAGGAAAGCAGGCGGTTATACAGAGAGACGAGACAGAAGGCAAAAAGAGCGGTAGTGAAGGCGAAAGCAGATGTATACCAGGAGTTGTACGAAAGACTGGAGACCAAAGAAGGAGAGAAAGACCTGTACAGAATAGCTAGGCAGAGAAACAGGAAAGCAAGGGATGTACAGCAGGTAAGACTGATGAAAGATGTAAATGGAAATGTGCTGACAAACAAAGAGAGTGTATTAAGAAGGTGGAAAGAGTACTTTGAGGATTTATTAAATGAGGAAAATCCAAGAGAGAAAAGGCCAGATTCATTGGAGACAGCAAATCAGGAAGCAGAGTTGGTTAGTAAGGATGAGGTGAGGGCAGCCATGAAAAGAATGAAGACTGAGGAAGGAGTCAGACCAGATGGTATCCCGACTGAGGCTTGGAGGTGTTTGGGTGAGATGGCTGTGGAGTTCCTAACGAGATTGTTTAATAAGATCCTAGAGAATGAGAAAATGCCAAATAAATGGAGAAAGTGTGTGCTAGTCCCAATATACAAGAATAAGGGAGATGTACAGAGCTGCATTAATTACAGAGGAATAACATTGATGAGCCACACCATGAAGCTATAGGAAAGGGTATTGGAGGCGAGATTGAGAAGAGAGGTAGCAATCTGTGAACAGCAGTACAGGTTTATGCCAAGGAAGAGCACATCGGATGCAATTTTTGCTCTAAGAATGTTAATGGAGAAGTACAGAGAAGGTCAGAGAAAGCTACATTGTGTGTTTGTAGACCTGGAGAAGGCATACGATAGAGTGCCGAGAGATGAGTTATGGTATTGTATGAGAGAGAGTGGAGTGAATGAGAAGTATATTAGAGTGGTGCAAGACATGTATGAGAACAGTGAAACAGCAGTGAGGTGTGCAGTTGGAACGACTGAATGGTTCAAGGTGAAGGTGGGACTCCATCAAGGATCTGCTTTGAGTCCTTTTTGTTTGTCATAGTGATGGATAGTTTGATGGATGAAGTGAGGCAAGAGTCACCATGGAACATGATGCTTGCGGATGATATTGTGATAAGTGGTGAAAGTAGAAAGGAGGTTGAGTTGGGTTTGGAGAGATGGTAGGTATGCATTGGAATGAAGGTGAGCAGGAGCAAAACAGAATACATGTGCATCAATGAGAATGGGGATGAGAGTGTAGTGAAGATGCAAGGAGCAGACATAAAGAAAGTTGGTGAATTCAAGTACCTGGGGTCAACTGTGCAGGAAAATGGGGGCTGCGATAGTGAGGTGAGAGAGTGCAGGCAGGGTGGAGCAGTTGGAGAAGGATTTTGGGAGTCATTTCTGATAGGAAAGTCCCAGCAAAAGTGAAAGGTAAGATGTATAAGAGAGTAGTGAGACCAGCTGTGATGTATGGATTGGAGACTGTACCCTTAACGAAGAGACAGGAGGCAAAGTTGGAGGTGGCGGAGTTGAGGATGTTAAGGTTTACGATGGGAGTGACAAGGTTGGACAGGATAAGGAACAAGTACATCAGAGGGACAGCACATGTAGAGAGCTTGGGAATTAAGCTAAAAGAGATGAGACCGAGATAGTATGGGCACATCCTGAGAAGAGATGCAGAGCATGTGGGAAGGAGAATGTTGAGGATGGAGCTGCCAGGCAAACAAAAACGAGGAAGGCCAAAGAGGAGATACATGGATGTGGTGAGAGAGGACATGAAAGTGGCAGGTGTGGTAGAGAAGGATGCGGAAGACAGGGAGCAATGGAAACAAAAGATCCACTGTGGCGACCCCTAATCGGGAGCAGCCAAAAGAAGAAAAAGAAGATTTGCCATTTTCACTTCATTCTCACATCTTAACAGTATTTATTGGTCATATTGGTTGCAAGCTGCATGAATATTGTGACAGTGAAATATGTGACCAATAAATACTGTTAAGACATGTGAAGATGAAGTGAAAATGGCAAATAATATGAGAAAATAATCCTGTTTCAACAACTGTCCTAAATAGAAGGGAAGTATTATAAACCCTTTGTGTTGGTATTATGATAGATAGATAGATAGATAGATAGATAGATAGATAGATAGATAGATAGATAGATAGATAGATAGATAGATAGATAGGAAGGAAGGAAGGAAGGAAGGAAGGAAGGAAGGAAGGACTATACAAAAGATGCACTGTATGAGAGAAAAACTGAAATAATCTCCCTAAAAATAATTATAGTAGTAAGAGCCACTCAAAAAATGATCAGAGACTGGACTAAAAAAAAAAAGTGATGGGGAGCGCTATACAGATATGTAAGGAATGTGGGTAAAGTTGAGAAAATAAGAGAAGGTAATGAACGGGGGAAAAAGTTAGGAGATACTTTTCTTGGGGCAAATTTGATCGGATATGACGCTTTAACACATAAGCCAAATACACGCGATGCGAACGGTAAGCTGGCGTCCAGATGGCTTCACTCGGATAAGCCTATATGAGCTCTCCAGATTTTATATAGAGCTCAGTGGTTGATTCATGTCTTTTGTTGCCAGTAAGAGTCACATGGTTTGATTGATTGGGATCTTTATTGTCATTAATGAAGCACAAAGTTAATAGACCAGTAAAAAGTGACAATAGGATAGCACCAAAAAGTTAAAAACTTATTCTATGGTAGAGGTATCACAACCGCATATGTTCAGCTCACGACAGCTGTTGAAGTGGCAAGTGAACATTACTGACTACCTTAACAAATTTAACACTGCAAAAAGATCCAAAATGCAAGGTAATTAACAATGAACAAGTCTTATTAGCATGTAACACGTTGTGCACGAAAAATGGATCATGCCTTCACGATTTTCTCCAGATCCAGGATGAGTTTTAGCGCGATAATAGGTAAACAAGCAATGCTTTGCTATGTAATATATGAACCTGCAACAATAAAAGGGGAGAGCGAAAGACTTGGGATGGGGGAGACTTGGGACAGTTTGTATTCCCCTTAATTTATTCCTATTAATGAGGTTTTATATTACATCAGAAGTTAGATGTTGTCTCTTCCGTAACCTACTTCCTTTGGAGCCACGAAGCTGGACACTGCAGTAAGGTATGTGTAGTTAAATATTTTGTCAACCAGAACTTGTATTTTCTCCTTTGCCTCCACCTCCATTCTATGGTTCAGTGGCTGCTGGCGAATTCAGGATTTGTTTGGAATTAAAGGATGTAGCTTAGAGTTAGCAGATATAGTATCATTTATTTAACTTAAATTCTGAGGGGGAAAAAATTAAGGATGTTTTTCAAAATGACCAGATGGGGAGAGTTGGACCATTCATGTTACAGGTTTTTTCTTGTGGTTACAAATATAACATTGTTTAAAATTTTTGTTAAAAATGTGGGCATGTACCTGCATGAGGATTCAGCTTATTTCATTCCCTCTTGAGGATGGAACTGTTTTGTCTCATCAGGTTTTGGATAAGCTGACATTTTTCTGTAGCTGTACCAGCATCATGTGTTCATACAATTCATATGTTACACATTTTGATAATAAATAAAATTAAACATGTAGGCCTAGGTATTTTATTTTTGTTCCCTGTCTCCCCACTATGTCCCAAGTCTCCCACATAATGTCTTATGTCTCCCCTCAAGGTCTCATGTCTCCCTGCAAAAAAATAATGACAGAAAAAGTGAAGCCTGAAGGTCAGTGTATGTGGCAAGTTGAGAAACTAATGTGGCGAGAGGGTAAAGTAAATACCCTCTAATGCAATTTGAATGTGACACTACCTGCAAAGAATTTAAGACAATCTAAAAAAGGTGAACACTTGTCTCAAGTCTCCCCTATGGGATATGGGTAGCAAGCAATTCCACATATATTACAAGTTGACCCATAATTAACCTATAAAACTTGAATTGTCAAATTGCCATGAAATCGTCAGAGGCTTTACTTTCATTTTCATTAATTTGATATTTTTCACATATTACCCACCCAAATCAGGAAATCAAGAAGAACATTTTATTTACTTTGAGATGTTGCATTCTGGATCACTCAGAATGCCTTATTTTACATCTCTATATTTCAAAAATTGTCCGGGGAGGACCCCCAGATGTCCCACCTTTTTTCACATCACGATGGCTTTGGGTCTGCCTACCACTCTTTTCCAAATGCCCCCATTCCAAAAGTTATTGACCGGGCTGCCCGTGCCTGTGTGGGTTTCCTCTGTGTGCTCTGGTTTCTTCCCACAGTCCAAAGACGTGCAGATTAGGTCAACTGGATACTCTAAGTTGCCCATAAGTGTGAGGTGTGAATGGTTGTTTGTCTTAGTGTTAAGCCTGCAATAGACTTGCAACCTGTCCAGGTTGTACCATGCCCCTTGCTGGAAGTCAGAAGGGATTGGGTCCAGCTTCCCCGTGACCCCCTAGCTGAACACCTGAAGCTACCTGATTATCATTTCTCACAGCTGTTTTCTTTAGTGCTAAGGTTTGGCACTGTTTTGCCAGGGGCACTGGCTTTCCAGCATCCTCAAAGAGCTCCACATGAGCCCGAGAGCAAAGAATCAATAAAAGACAATTTCACCTTCAGGCTCAGCTAAAGACAGGTTATCTTTCAACAAAAACGAATACAGGCTCACACTGGGTCTACCGTTCAAGCGAAATGCACCAGCCCAGCCCTCTGCAGGGATCATGGTGGTCCATGCCACAGGCATTCTCAGCTACACTATTATCAAGCCATTGATCCTTTTCTTGCTGGGTCTCGCACAGCAACATCTGCAGCCATTTACCTCCGTAAGAAACCGATAGCAAAGCGCAAGCAGGGAGGAAATTGATCACTTATTTCTCTAATAGCATGGAGAAATTGAAGGGGACATTTAACTCTGGTTGAGCCCATCATAAGTACATGCTCAGCTAAATTCTTTTCAGTGACTACAGGGATAATAGTGGTGCTGTGTAACACTCCTGCATCAAGTGGTGATGTGAGACTTTTCTTCCTCATGTCTTGGTAAAATCTCCACAATGATCTCAAATCATCAGGGTTCAAACTTGATAGTCATAATGTACCATTATTTACATTTATCTATGCAGTTGGCATTAATGGACGTAGGAAATTTCTTTATAAATCAAATTAAAACAAAACTGGGAACACAAAAAGTGAAAATATATGGCCCTTGGAGCAAAGGCTGTGGGAATATGGGGTCCCTGAGGATATAAGACTCTGATAATAAAGGGTTCTGCAAACATAGACCTCTGGCCTCAAGACCTATGGAATATGAGGGTACTTCAAAAAGTTCTTAGCCTCACCCGGAAACAAGGGGCATAACTCCCATCTTGGGGCATAGCTATATACTATAAAGTCCACAAAAACTCAAATGAAAGAAGCAATCAAAGAAAAAAGGAGAGGAAAGCTTTGAGCTGGCATACTGTTGCTTCAAGACAATATGCCTGTCCACACAGCACAGGTGGCAGTGGCAAAAGCAGCCAAATGTGGTTTTGAATTGTTGCCCCATGCACCTTACTCACCTGACCTGGCGCCGTCTGACTTCTATCTGTTTCCCAAACTGAAATCCCACTTGCGTGATCGCTATTTTCAGAGTGATGATGAAGTACCTATGCTGTTATGGAGTATCTGGAGACTCAAGATGTGACCACCTTCTGCAAAGGGATAGCAAAGCTTGAACATCAGTGAACCAAGTGAATTGAAGTTAAAGGAGAACATGCTGAAAAATAATGCAAGAATAATCTTTCTCCTGTAATGTTTTCTGGGTGGGGCTGAGAACTTTTTGAAGTACCCTTGTATAGGGTCACTGAAATAAAGGGTTGTGGGGAGAAAAAACATAAGACCCACAGGGTCCTGGGAATATAGTGCTTTGTGGACATGGGGTCTGGAAACAGACCTCTGAGAATATCAGGCCCTGCGAAAATAGAGTTTTGTCAATATAGGACACTGATAATGTAACACTCTGGAAATATATGGCCCTTGGAACATACGGTACAGCTGTGGTAATATAGGTCCCTTACAATATAGGGCTCTCAGAATATAGGGTGCTGTGAATATAGTGCTTTGTAAAAAATAGATCTCTAAAAACAGAGGTCTCTGGGATATTGGGCTGTTGATATTAGTTCTTGGGATATGGCTACAGAACTACAGTGCCATGGTAAAATAAGGCTCTGTGAATATAAGCCCCTTGAAACAAGGCTTTGGCAATATGGGTACCTGAAATTGGAGGGCTAGAAACATAGGGCTCTGCAAATATAGGGCTTTGAGGACATAGGATCTTAGCAATAGAGTGTCTTGGCAATATAGGACACTGGCTCTGGGAATATATGGTCATGGGGATAGGAGCTCATCATGCCCTGGGAGTATGGTGCTTTTTGTACATTGAAAACAGGCTCTGAGAAGAGGCCTCTGGAAATACTGGGCCCTGAAGATGTAGGGTTCTAAAAATATAGTGCCCTGGAAATATTGGGCTCTGGACTGTTGCTAAGTGGACTTGATAAAACAAAGTGGACCAACACCAGCAGATGACATGGCATCCCAAATAATCACAGACTGTGGAAACTTCACACTGGACTTCAAACACCTTGGATTCTGTACCTCTTCACTCTTCCTCCAGACTCTAGGACCTTGATTTCCAAGTGAAATGCAAAATTTACTTTCATCTGAAAAGAGGACTTTGGCCCATTGAGCAACAGTCCAGTTCTTTCTCTCCTTAGGCCAGGTAAGACGCTTCTGATGTTGTCTCTGGTTCAGGAATGGCTTGATATTATGAATGCAACGGTTGTAGCCCCTTTCCAGAAGACATCTCTGCGTGGTGGCTCTTGATGCACTGACACCAGCCTCAGTCCACTCCTTGTGAAGCTCCCAAGTTCTTGAACTGACTTTTCTTGACAATCCTCTGAAGGATACAGTCATCCCTATTGCTTGTGCACCTTTTCCAGCCAGCCCTTTCAGAAATGACCTCAGTGGCTTACCCTCCTTGTGGAGTGGGTCAGTAATCATCTTCTGGATAACTGTCAAGTCAGCAGTCTTCCCCATGATTGTGATTGCGTGTACTGAATTAGACCGAGAGATACAAGGTATTTATACTGTTTTACTCAAACTCCAAATGAAATATTCTAATATTTTGAGATACTGGATTTCTAATTTTCATGAGCTATAAGTCATGATCATCAAAATTAAAACAAAAAAGCCTTGAAATATTTCACTTTGTGTAATGAATATAGAATATATGAAAGTTTACTTTTTTAATTAAATTGTGAAAGAAAGAAAAAAACTTTTTCACAATATTCCAATCTTTTGAGATGGACTAGTATAGGGCCTGGGAATATAAGGGCTCTGGAAATATACATTGCTGGATATATCAGGGCTTAAGATGGTTAGGGTTCTCAATGGTTTAAAATATAGGGCCCTGGGAATATAAAGGCTGAAGATATAGGACCCTGGGAACATGGGGGTCCTCAAAACATAAGGTCCTTTTGAATATAGAGGGAACAATATTGCGCATGGAAATGTAAGAGGGAAATACAGATTTTGGTAATATAGACAATGGGAATATAGGCCCCTGTAAAATAGAGCCTGGAAATACAGCGCTCTGACAATACAGAGCCTGAGAATACAGGGCCATGATAATATAGAGCCTTGACTATATAGGATACTGGAAATGCGCATCCCTTAGAATATTTATGCTCTTCCTTTCTCATGCACTTCTTTCTAGCAAGTATCGTATAATGTAGGAAGCTTTAAAAAAGTATGAAAATAACTACACACTTCTTTTGTGCACTAAATACTTAGGCATTTTAAAAGTGGACTGCATTTTTCCATCTGAGGAAATATAATGCCTTTAATAAACATTCAAAAACATATGTGCCACAAGGATAATTCGATTAACTCGTTTATGAGTCTCTTTGAATTGAGCGTGTGTAATTTCAGATTTTTTTGTTCGCGTAGATTACTTTAGCACTCTGGCTGGATTTTTTTTTCTTTGCTGTGACCAGGGCTTGGAATTATTGTTGTGATTCAACTGCCATTTCCATATGTACTCAATGTAACTGTATATTTACTGTATACCTGAAATGTATACACTGTACACACAAATGGTACACACTTTTGGTCAAAAATATAAATAAAGGCTTGCAGTGCAAAACTGATGCTGGGTTAAGACACTATATGAAGATGAAGAACCAGGAACTGTGTAGTTCATGCTGAAAATTCCACAAACATTCCACTTCTCAAAAGGTTCCTCATACCTCAGTATAAAAGTGTGTATATGCAGCACTCTAATGCCTGTCAAATGCCCCATTCACAGCTGGCATTAACATGCCTTCTGGACAATTGGATCACAAGTCGTCAGTGTTAAGTACAGGTGTCAACATAGTCAAGTGCATCTCAAAGAGGCACTGCGATTCAATAATCACTCAAACCACATTCAGAGGTGGTCCAGAATACATGTGGCCAAATGATATTTGTAATGTGAACACAAATGCTTCTTGATGCATCACAGACAGCAACATAGAACCGCCTACATAAGTGTGTCATTGCCCTTGCTGGAAAAAAATGCAATCATTGGAAATCACGGTGAATGGTAGAGTGCTCTGCTGCTTGGATAATGGATAAAGACAATGCTATAACACCAGAGATGAAAGCAGATGCTTTTCATAGCTTCATTTTTCATCTAATCTCTCATTCATTTTTAAGCAGCTCACGTGATTAGCATGTGAAACAGTCTATACAGGTACATGAGATATAATTCGTGGGACATTTCCTCCTGAAAAGAAAAGCAGTGAAAGGCTGATGTAATAAACAGGGAAACATTGTATGAAATCAGATCACAAATGGTCACTGGAGATGCATTCTTCATGCCAGGTGTGAATGACTATGCGTCTCAGCTGTCCACTTATGATCTGATCACCCCACACCATGTTAATTCCAGGTACTGTATGAGCGGGGCCAAAGTGCTTGGTAAAACTGCAGAGTTAGCAAAAATATTTACCCAGATTTGGCATATAGGCAGGATTTGTGATTACTGTATACAAAAACTTTAGGTCATTTGATTGCAGTGCATATTCCAAAACTATCTCTAGAAAACAATAAGGAATTATTGCTATGAATTTGTTGCATGTTATTCCTTCATTCATCTTCAGTAAGAATTTCATTCTGGTGGGTCTGATAGATCTGGAGTCTATCCTACAGTAGGCTGTGCCACTGCACTTGAAACAGGAATACACCAAGTCCATTGCAATGCTTGTAGATGAAATTCGATTTTTATTTGCCAAAGGCTGGGCACATATCTGAAACTTTTCTGTATTCCGCATGTTTGTGTGAGAGGCTCTCGTGAACCCCCCTGATGAAATGCCACATTGCTGGTGTGGCGCCTCCCGGTGAGGGATAATGAATACACACACTATTTTAGATGAGTGTTAGAATGATATGCTGCAGCTCCAACACCCAGGGGAAGAGATAGAGACAGGCACAGGGGGAATAAGGAGTGAAACAGTGAGAGGAGAGATGCTGGAAGTAATGAGGGAGCATGTGAAAAAGCCTACTGATCACTGGAGCTCCATGGCAGAGTGGAGGATGCGAGGCCACCACATACAATAACCTTCTCCTGTCTGCATCTTAATCTCTTAGAAATGCACTAGCATGTGCTTTTTTTCATCAGGGTCAAATATCTCTTTCTATATATATTTCTGTCTCTCCGTCAATGTGAGAATTACACCATGACATTCAGGGCTTTTCCTATCTAATGAATGATGGTGCCAGGAACCATGCTGTACAATATAACTCTGATCCAAGTTCAAGTTTCTTCATTATTTAATATAAAGTGTGCAGAAGAGTTGTGTTACAAACCAGTCTGGAGACCTATTAAAGCTCCTGTCAACACATTTTCATAATTTAGTTTCTGTGGTGAATTTAGTATTGACTTCAAAGGAAATAACATATTTTTTTCAATAAGTTAAAATATTTCTGAATTATTTTATTTGCTATTTTCTTCTTAAATGCGTGAGAAAATTATTGAAATGTTTAAAAACAATCTCCATCAAAGAAAGATAGGAAGGGATTTTGATATTTCACCCTCTGCAGTGCACAATATCATTAAACAATTCAAGGAATCTGGATGAATTTTGGTGTGTAAAGGGCAAGGGCATAAGCCTAAGTTGAACACCCATGAGCTTCGGTCCTTCAGATGGCACTGCATCAAGAACAATCATTCATCTATAGCTGAGATAATTACATGGGCTTGGGATTACTTTGGTAAACCTTTGTCAAGCTCCACAATGCAGAGTTACATCCACAAATACCAGTTAAACCTTTACTGTGCCAAAAGGAAGCCTTATATTAACTTTCTCCAGAAGCACCATCAACTTCTCTGAGCTTAGAGGCATCTGGGATGGACCATCACACAAGAGAAAGTGTATTGTGGTCAGACAAATCTGTATTCCAGGTCTTTTTAGTAAGAAATGGATAGTGTGTGCTCTGGACCAAAGACAAAAGGGCCATCCAGTCTGTAACCAGCAACAAGTCCAAAAGCCAGGGTCTGTCATAGTATGGGGTTGTGTCAGTGCCCTTGGCAATGGTAACTTACACTTCTGTGATGGCAGCATTAATGCACAAAAATACATAGAGATTTTGGGGCAACATATGCTGCCTTCAAAATGACATTTTTCCAGGGGGAAAAAAAACCAACACATTCACATTCCACATTCCGGGGCGGCACGGTGGTGAAGTAGTTAGCGCTGTCGCCTCACAGCAAGAAGGTCCGGGTTCGAGCCCAGTGGCCGACGAGGGCCTTTCTGTGCGGAGTTTGCATGTTCTCCCCGTGTCCGCGTGGGTTTGCTCCGGTTTCCCCCACAGTCCAAAGACATGCAGGTTAGGTTAACTGGTGACTCTAAATTGACCGTAGGTGTGAGTGTGAATGGTTGTCTATGTGTCAGCCCTGTGATGACCTGGCGACTTGTCCAGGGTGTACCCCGCCTTTTGCCCGTCGTCGGCTGGGATAGGCTCCAGCTTGCCTGCGACCCTGTAAAACAGGATAAAGCGGCGAGAGATAATGAGATGAGACAGCCCACATTCCACAATGCAAAACCACATTCTGCACACATTACAAAGGCATGGCTGTGGAAGAAGAGGGTGCCTGTCCCATTTTTGAAATGAAAAATATGACAATGATGACCCCATACTGTTGCACACCTTAAGACCTGTTTAGAGGAAGAATGGGACAAAATAATAGCTGAAACACTTCATCATTTGGTGTCTTCAGACCCTAAAAGTAATGGCAACATTACAAAGTGGTAAATGCTTTACTGTCCCAAGTTTTTTTTTTTTAAATGTGTTGCAAGAATCAAAATTGAAATGGTTTTATTTTGGAGTTGAAATGAGTTAAAACATCAAATAATGTGCTTCTGTATTGTTTTGAATGCAATACAGTTATTTACAACAGTTATTTACAAATCATTGTTTTCAGTTTTAATTTCAATTTCAACATACTGTCCCAACTTTTTCTGATTTGGACTTGTAGTTGGACATGAAATTCTCAGTTGATGTGTTTTAGTTTAAGCTTCTTTCATCATGCTCAGTTTTCACATGCAGAATAAATTCAGTTTGAGACACATTAGTGGACGGTGAGAGACAGAGGAAGTGCTGTATCCTAATCAGCAGACTGCCAGCATTTTGAGAACATCATATACAGACAAGTAGGCTTGCTGTTATAGTAAAATAATTAACCACACAGTGGTATGATAAAGCCAAGTTACTGTTTTGTTAAGATGATTATTTTCCTATAACAGTACATCCCCAAATGTTTTATTCTTCTTTTACCACAGGAATTTGCCAATATTACTTTGATTTTATTGCAGGTGTAAAGTCATTCCCTCAACAACCTATCTTTTTCTATTTCTTAATAAGACAAAAAAGCAGTCTGTCATGTACTTGAAAAATCACAAAGAACTCTTGTCCTGAAGACTTTCCCATTCTAGAAAACTTAAAGTTACAGCTTTACCTCTGACTGTTACAAAGTGCTGGTGACTCCATAAATGTAAAAAAAAAAAAAATCCCCTTATAGAAAAGTTCACCATTTCAACTGCCAAATGTAAATGTGCAACACTCTGTACAAGTCTCTGTGAATGAGTTACTAAAGAACCAGTAATGTATTAGAACTTGTGATTTACAGCTGCACTATTGTCAGAGTTGCTATGATAGAAAATTAATCCAACACCTTCTGAGCAATCAGAATCCAGCAATGCTGTGGTATAACTCTAATTAGCGAATCTCCTTTTTTTTTGTACCAGGAGACTTATGTGATCATGTTTGTCTCCACCTGCACTTGACCCACAGCTTGTCTGGTTCTCCAGAACAGATGCTGTTCGTCTTGGAGAGACATAGTGAGTGATTTGAGCCTGTAAGTGGACTCATGAATGCATCACAGAGACACAGTGGACTGGCGTTCAGTTTTCCCTCAGACTTTTCTCCAGGTTTCACCTGACCATAAGCAGCAATTCAACTTCAACCAATAAAACAGTAACTAATATAACATTATCCGGTCTTTCATTCATTTTCTCTACCACTTATCAATTGCGGGTCACAGGTGAGCTGCAGTCAATCCCAGCTGATTTCGAGTGAGAGGCAGGGTTCCATTAGCCAGATTTGTATTATTTGCAACAGTACAAACCTTCTTTAAAGTATATTTTCACCAGCAAATGTTTATGTGGTGTCCATAAGTATGAGACCACATTGAATTTCTTTTTCATTTAAAATTGGAAATAAATGTTGAAATATTTCAAACAAAGAAATAAAATGTTTAATATGTTGAATATTTAATATTCTATAGGCTCCTACTGGAATGTAAGCAAATGTGTGATATTGACCATGTTATCTGTACAAAATGTCAGATTTTCCTCAGTCTCTTCAAGCGAATCATGTCTTCAGACGACACTGATGGATTTGATCTAAAATGGATCATAAGGTTATGCACAAATTTGTGGAGTCAATGGCAGCTCAAGTGTGCACTGTCATTAGGGGTGACATAAAAGCAGGGCCAATACCAAATACTCTGAAATTCATTAAAATATTTCAAAGATTCTCCTTTTCATGCAGGTTGTCATCAACTTTTGTGTCATCATCGGGATTCAAATTCACGATGATAGGGAGAACACGTTTATATTGTGTCACTTGCATGGGCGCCGCCGGGGGGGAAAGGTTAGAACAATTCTAGGGGCCCAGCACTGCCATGGGGCCCTTTAAGGGGCTGATAATATGCTTTTAATGATTTTAATAAGACTTTTGAAATAACAACAATGCAATATTCCATCTGGTAAAATGAGCTAATTGAACAAGGTTGTCTATTTCTTGAGTTCTTCAACATATTGTCATTTAACCCTCCCCCTTTTGCGAAATGGTACGGTCCAGTTCTGGTAGAAGCGCGATGCGTTAAATCTGTGTGCTGATCAGTGCAATGCTACTTGCTGCTGTGTCGCGGTGCAGCAGCCAGCCAGCCAGCAGTGGAGTGCGTACAGTCTATGATCGCTAAATATGAAGAGTGGCTGTCAAAAACGTAAAGAAAGGCAGCTGAAAGCTGAGAGGGACCGGAGAGGCAGGCAACTGGTCACTCAGTTTTTCCCAAAGAAAGATAGCTATCGCTCACATGTGTGTTCAAAATATTAGCGAATGGTAAATAAACAGTATGAACGTGGTTGGATTAGCCTATCAAGAGAACACTTTTACAGTTTGTACAGTGACATTTTTTCCATTTTAATAACTGAACTGACTTGTGTGATAAACAAGATGAAATATTACATTATGCCGGTGCTAATAACTAGTGCTAATAACCAGTTTCATAACTAATGGGGTGCCCTAAATATGCACAGATTCAGCCTCAGGGGGACCTCCGCCCTACCAAACCACTGAACCCCCCTTTGGAGAAGGAGGTAAGCAGCAATACAACCCATAAATGCTTTAGGATTGAAGTTTTTAATGAGCGAGCGCCATATACAGTTTGCTAGATTAAAGTGTTGCTAATAACGGACACCAGTCAAGTGTTTGACATGGTTACGTGTGTGGAATGTAATAATGATTTATTAGCAGTCACATCACACATTTCACTACCAATTGTCCTAGCACAATGTGGCAAAATCTTGAATTTTCATTTGTGATTGTAAATGCACCAGAATTAGTCACTGACCAGTTTTCATCTAGTCCCTGGTAGGTTAATACATACTGTAAAATGTAATAACAAAGTCACAAACTCAAGGTCCATGGGCTATCAAAAGTCAAATAATGACAATAGTGCAATTGTGACGAGGGTGGGCAAAGTTGGGGGGCCCAAAATTCTAATCTTTCATGGGGCCCAAAATTTCTGGTGGCACCCCTGGTCACTTGTATATTAAATTAGAAATAATACAGAATGGAAGCATTTTTACTCGTGGTCTCTGACTTTTAAACTCCAGTGTAGGTGTTTTAATAAACATTAGGTAGATAGCAAACTGTTTCTAACTGTATAAGGTAAAACATGATGTCACTATGGCAAACCTTTTATAAAAGGATTATAATTTATTTCATTGACAAATTTAAGTTAATCTTAATAGAAGTAATAATAAGCATGTAATAATTTCACTTTTGCCACTTTCCTTCATTCACGCACACTTTCACTCAACAATAATCATGTAGTTATGCAATAAACCAGATGTGCTCTTATAGCTACATTACCTAGTGTGTCTTGGCTGAAATTTTTGATAATGGTGAACATCTTAAAAACCAGACTGTCAGCAACACAGTAGCTCACACAGCTGTACCATGAGAAACCAGACTCATTTTGCTAAGTTGCTCTTCATGAGAACAATTAGAACAATTTTATCTTCCAAACAAAACAATCAGAATCAAAATCCATTGAAAACTCAGGGAGGAGTAGCGATTTTTGTGAATTGTGGACAGACAGACAATGGATGCCGCGTGATGGCAATAGTTCATCGCCCTACAGCCGGTGAGCTAACCAACACACCATACTTTTAGTTGTATTTAGATTTAGACTTGTTTGGAAGCTGTTCAAATAAACTTTCCTAACTATCTTTTTTTTTTTCATTTCAAGATAAACAGAATGAAACACAGCTAATGCACATCCTCTCTGGACCTCTATACAGGTGCAAGCATTGTGTTGTGTACAACCCCAATTCCAAAAAAGTTGGGACAAAGTACAAATTGTAAATAAAAACGGAATGCAATAATTTACAAATCTCAAAAACTGGTATTGTATTCACAATAGAACATAGACAACATATCAAATGTCGAAAGTGAGACATTTTGAAATTTCATGCCAAATACTGGCTCATTTGAAATTTCATGACAGCAACACATCTCAAAAAAGTTGGGACAGGGGCAATAAGAGGCTGGAAAAGTTAAAGGTACAAAAAAGGAACAGCTGGAGGACCAAATTGCAACTCATTAGGTCAACTGGCAATAGGTCATTAACATGACTGGGTATAAAAAGAGCATCTTGGAGTGGCTGCGGCTCTCAGAAGTAAAGATGGGAAGAGGATCACCAATCCCTCCAATTCTGCACCAACAAATAGTGGAGCAATATCAGAAAGGAGTTCGACAGTGTAAAATTGCAAAGAGTTTGAACATATCATCCACAGTGCATAATATCATCAAAAGATTCAGAGAATCTGGAAGAATCTCTGTGCGTAAGGGTCAAGGCCGGAAAACCATACTGGGTGCCCATGATCTTCGGGCCCTTAGATGGCACTGCATCACATACAGGCGTGCTTCTGTATTGGAAATCACAAAATGGGCTCAGGAATATTTCCAGAGAACATTATCTGTGAACACAATTCACCGTGCCATCCGCCGTTGCCAGCTAAAACTTTATAGTTCAAAGAAGCCGTATCTAAACATGATCCAGAAGCGCAGACGTCTTCTCTGGGTCAAGGCTCATTTAAAATGGACTGTGGCAAAGTGGAAAACTGTTCTGTGGTCAGACGAATCAAAATTTGAAGTTCTTTATGGAAATCAGGGACACCGTGTCATTCGGACTAAAGAGGAGAAGGATGACCCAAGTTGTTATCAGCGCTCAGTTCAGAAGCCTGCATCTCTGATGGTATGGGGTTGCATTAGTGCGTGTGGCATGGGCAGCTTACACATCTGGAAAGACACCATCAATGCTGAAAGGTATATCCAGGTTCTAGAGCAACATATGTTCCCATCCAGACGACATCTCTTTCAGGGAAGAGCTTACATTTTCCAACATGACAATGCCAAACCACATACTGCATCAATTACAGCATCATGGCTGTGTAGAAGAAGGGTCCGGGTACTGAACTGGCCAGCCTACAGTCCAGATCTTTCACCCATAGAAAACATTTGGCGCATCATAAAATGGAAGATATGACAAAAAAGACCTAAGACAGTTAAGCAATCCTACATTAGACAAGAATGGGTTAACATTCCTATCCCTAAACTTGAGCAACTTGTCTCCTCAGTCCCCAGACGTTTACAGACTGTTGTAAAGAGAAAAGGGGATGTCTCACAGTAGTAAACATGGCCTTGTCCCAACTTTTTTGAGATGTGTTGTTATCATGAAATTTAAAATCACCTAATTTTTCTCTTTAAATGATACATTTTCTCAGTTTAAACATTTGATATGTCATCTATGTTCTATTCTGAATAAAATCTGGAATTTTGAAACTTCCACATCATTGCATTCCATTTTTATTTACAATTTGTACTTTGTCCCAACTTTTTTGGAATTGGGGTTGTATATATCTTATAAAGAGAAGCCATGAGTGAGATAATCATTATCTCATTACATTTAGCATTTGAAAGTCTGTCCATTTTAATAAAATTACTCTTGGCTTCAGGTCAATTACCTTCTCAATCATGAAGATAACTTTTTTTTGCTCAATTAGCCAAATTAAACCTAATCAAAATGTACTCTGAAGAGTCAGCCGTGGATTCAGCTGATTCACATCTTTTCTTCTCTAATGCACTAAAATGGAGGCACTAAAAAGAATAAGTTCCTGAGAAAAAGGAACTGGGGGGAAACACTACCAAAGTCATAAACTAAACTAAAATAAAAAGTAAAATAAATTAAAAGCGATAAGAGTGAGAATTTTTGCCCTTTAGAAGGATCAGACACATTAAAACCCTCACAACTTTCAGTTTATTTTCAGACGTCATATTACTATAAGTACACAATATAGTTACTCAAGAAAAACATAACTGACTTAAGATGAATAATTAATAAATAAAACAAAATATTCCATAATTAAATAATATACAGTACCAGTCAAAAGTTTGGACACACCTATTCATTCATAGGTTTATCTGTATTTTGAATATTTTCCGCATCAGAACAATACTGAACACATCAAAACTATGAAATAACATTTGGAACATGTATGGAAGGATGTGGTAAACAAAAAAAAAATAGGTTTCATATTTTAGATTCTTCAAAGTAGCCAGTGTTTACCTTGATGACACTTTGCACACTATTGGCATTATCTTAACCAGCTTCATGAGGTAGTCACCTGGAATGCTTTTCAATTAACAGGTATGCCTCGTCAAAAGTTAATTAGTGCAATTTCTTGCTTTCTTAATGCATTTGAGACCAAAACAGTAAATAATAAATAATAAAAATAAAGTAAATAGCCCTATTCCACAACTGTAGTCATCCATATTATGTCAAGAACCGCTCAATGAAGTAAAGAGAAATGCCATCCATCATTACTTTAAGACATGAAGAGTATTTTAATTAATAAAAATAAAGAAAAGCATTGAATTAGGTGTGTCCAAACTTTTGACTGTTACTGTGCAACTAAAATAAAACATTACTAATATTAAATCATATATCAAATTAAACTACACAAAAACAAAATGATATAAAAACTCACTACATATAAACTGAATTTCGAATGAAAACTGAAACAATATTTTTTGTCATTTTAAATTTTCAAAAAGTATTTCATTTTTCATCTCATCTCATCTCATTATCTCTAGCCGCTTTATCCTGTTCTACAGGGTCGCAGGCAAGCTGGAGCCTATCCCAGCTGACTACGGGTGAAAGGTGGGGTACACCCTGGACAAGTCGCCAGGTCATCACAGGGCTGACAGTATTTCATTTTTAATTATTTAATTATAATTATTAATCTGTTATTCTTCTTAATTATAATTTCGTTTCCATTTTTTACAGTTTTCAGTCGTGTTGGATGGTAAAGAGTGTATGGATCTGCACCCAGGCTTACTGTTTTTAATATAAATATTATTTAATTTAAAATATACTTGCCTTATATTCAATATAAAATGATATTGTAAATGCCATTTGTGAACAGATTTGATTATGTAAATTACACTGATCAGCCATAAAATTAAAACCACTGAGAGGTAAAGTGAATTACATTGATTATGTTATTACAATGGCACCTGTCAAGGGGTGGGATATATTCGGCAACAAGAGAACAGTCAGTTTCATGAAGTTGATGTGTTGGGAGCCATGACAGGTGCCATTGCAGTGAGATAATTAAATAATATTGGCTGACTTTTTTCATGGTATATCAGATATATTCCATTCAGCTAGCATGATATTGAATGAGTCGAAGACAAGTTCAATATCATGCTAGCTGAATGGAATATATCTGATATACCACGAAAAAAGCCATTATTATTATTATTATTATTATTATTATACACACATTTGATGTATAATAACATTTATTATTTATTATTCCATGTTTGTTTGCAAATTGTCACAGTTAATCGCTGGTGCAGAAGTTTTACATGTAATATGTATCTTATGGTATTTTCAATTCACTGTGACAGTTTACTGCGGGCGTTGCCAGTGAATAAAGAAATGTTTCTGCACATGCGAAGCAGAAAACTTTCTCATTGAATATTCGCATAACCTCCGAAGTGTGATGTACAGTAGGTACAGTCCATCTAAGAACTACAACAGCCCATCTCTTTAAGAAACTGCATTTCCCATCAGCCAACTTCCGCGTTGACCTATGTCACGCGTGGGTGGGATCATCTACGTCACTTCCTCCACGACTCCATAAGGGACCCGGAAATCCACCATACTTCCTCTCTCTCGTTGTGGATGTCAAGCCATCTGGACACAAAGAGATACCCTGCACCAGAAAACCCAAGAAAAGACGTCTTTCTTCCAAGAAACAGTTTCGTGCTTTTCTTTCACCTTTGGCCACGGTTGATTCTGGAATCGCGCGATTTTAAACTCAGCTTGAGTTACAACTGGTTTTCAGTTATTCATTATACGTACGTACGGACTGCAGCCCAAGCAGTTAATTAATGTTAGAAGCGACCAGATCCTTCTAATTAAAGTGTGTACACATTGTCTGATCAGAGACTTTCTTTTCATCACGAGCGATCACGCGTCGGACCAAGAAATCCTCTGCTTTCCACAGAAGTGACTCACGTGCTCCACAACGGTGAAACTCCAAAAGTCTCGGAACATCTCTTCATAATTTTGCGTAGAGGCAAGACACTAAGTAAGATTTGGCATTTTGGGCAAAAGGACTAGTCTTAGGAATTAGTTTATTTACTTAGTGTGAATTTAAACTCAGGAACTGTAAGTGTGCACACTGATTTTGTGTTTCTATCATTGTTCTATTTTTGATCTCTCAATTGTTTAATAGATAGGTTTTGCATGCCCCCTTTTTCTTTCTAACACTTTAATTTCATTATTTACACATATTTTGACCTCATCAAGATTTCAGTGAATTTGGTAATGTTATAAAGCTAGTGGGTTAGCTGCTACGGCTAATTCTTCTGTCTCATTAGCATCCAGAGCTAACTGTATTGTCTCCAAGGGACTGTAAGGCCTCACCACGTGGTCAAACACACCTCAGTTAGCATCCCACGCTAGCCTTTTTTTGCTAGGCCATAGGCCTCATAACACACCTTAGCTAGCAACCGAAGCTAACTCTCTTTGTCCTATAGAGGAACACATGGTGACCCTTCCCCCCCTCCGTTCTTTATCCTTTGTCTCAACTTTAGATAGTATTCCAAGCCCTGATTCAATTCAACCTTTATAGCACATTCCCCCGTGCCCATATTCAAATCCACATATATCACGGGTGACCATTTGAATGTATTTCAATTGTTAACATTTAATGATTTTTTTTTACACACACACACACACACACACACCTCACTGTTTGCTGAAGATTTCAACTGTTATTATTCGTTTTTATCTTTGTTATAATAAATTCCATTAATTATTGAAACTGTGTGTGTTATTTGTTGTTCCGATATTTTTGAAGTACCCAACCTCAAAGAATTCCAAGGTGCATATCTCATCTCATTCTCATCTCATTATCTCTAGCTGCTTTATCCTTCTACAGGGTCGCAGGCAAGCTGGAGCCTATCCCAGCTGACTACGGGCGAAAGGCGGGGTACACCCTGGACAAGTCGCCAGGTCATCACAGGGCTGACACATAGACACAGACAACCATTCACACTCACATTCACACCTACGGTCAATTTAGAGTCACCAGTTAACCTAACCTGCATGTCTTTGGACTGTGGGGGAAACCGGAGCACCCGGAGGAAACCCACGCGGACACGGGGAGAACATGCAAACTCCACACAGAAAGGCCCTCGCCGGCCCCGGGGCTCGAACCCAGGACCTTCTTGCTGTGAGGTGACAGCGCTAACCACTACACCACCGTGCCGCCCCAAGGTGCATATGAGTTGTGTAATATGGTAAGTGATCATAATAATTTGGAATATACCATAATTTAGCTGTTTGGTAATTTATTATTAAGCATCAAAATTAAAGGTATTAATTAATGAGACTGATTTAACGATTTAATGAGACTGATTCAATGAGATTGATCACTTAATTACCAACTGCACCTACAGTGACGTCATGTTGTCTTGACAACCATGCAATACCCTAAACCATATTCAACACTCATTCTCCATTGGGTAGAGTGATGTAATACATGTAGGATAAGCGATATGCTAACAATATTGCATGCTAGCAAACCAAATAAATGAAACCCGCTCAAAGAGAATAGAATACATGTTTTTAGTCCATCAAAAAAGTATACTGTATTGAGAATAATCAATGTTATTCACTTCACCTGTCAGTGTTTATAATTTGATGGCTGATTGGTGTATATTTATTTGTGTTTGGGTGAATAAGTCATGCATGAGAATAAATGTAATGCATTACTTTCTAAAATCAAATGAATTAATTAATTGATTAATTAGTGTGGGGGTTTTATGTATGTTCATGTATTATTGAAATTAGTAACATTTCAGTTTTCCCAGTATACTAGTGCATCTCAAAAAATTAGAATACCATGAAAAAGTTCCTTTTTTTCATAATTTAATTCAAAAAGGTAAACTTTCATATATTCTATATTCATTACATGTAAAATGAAATATTTAAAGCCTTTTTTGTTTTAATTTTGATGATTATGGCTTATAGCTCATGAAAATCAGAAATCCAGTATCTCAGATTATTAGAATATTCCCTAAGATCAATCAAAAAAGGATTTACAATACAGAAATGTCCAACTTCTGAAAAGTATATTCATTTATACACTCAATACTTGGTTGGGGCTCCTTTACCATGAATTACTGTATCAATGCGGTGTGGCATGGAGGTGATCAGTCTGTGGCACTGCTGAGGTGTTATTGAAGCCCAGGTTGCTTTGATAGTGGCCTTCAGCGTATCTGTATTTTTGGGTCGGGTGTTTCTCATCTTCCTCTTGACAATACCCCATAGATTCTCTATGGGGTTCAGGTCAGGCAAGTTGGTTGGCCAGTCAAACACAGTAATATCATGGTCAGCAAACCATTTGGTAGTAGTTTTGGCACTGTGGGTAGGTGCTAAGTCCTGCTGGAAAAGGAAATCAGCATCTCCAAAAAAGCTTGTCAGCAGATGGAAGCATGAAGTGCTCTAAAATCTCCTGGTAGATGGCTGTGTTGACTTTGGACTTGATAAAATACAGTGGACCAACACCAGCAGATGACATGGCACCCCAAATCATCACAGACTGTGGAAACTTCACACTGGGCTTCAAACACCTTGGATTCTGTGCCTCTCGACTCTTCCTCCAGACTCTAGAACTGTGATTTCCAAATTAAATGCAAAATGTACTTTCATCTGAAAAGAGGACTTTGGACCACTGAGCAACAGTCCATTTCTTTCTCTCCTTAGCCCAGATAAGACACTTCTGACATTGTCTCTGGCTCAGGAGTAGCTTGATATTAGGAATGCAAAAGTTGTATCCCCTTTCTTGAAGATGTCTGTTCGTGATGGGTCTTGATACACTGACCCCAGCCTCAGTCCACTCCTTGTGAAGCTCTCCCAAGTTCTTGAATCAACTTTTCTTGACAATCCTCTCAAGACTGCAGCCATCCCTGTTGCTTGTGCACCTTTTCCAGCCACCCTTTTCAGCAATGACCTTTTGTGGCTTACCCTCCTTGTGGAGGGCATCAGTGATCATCTTCTGGACAACAGTCAAGTCAGCAGTCTTCCCCATGATTGTGGTTTTGTGTCTTGAACTAGACCGAGAGATACACTGTGTTCATACTGTTTTACTCAAACTTGAAATGAAATATTCTAATATTTTGAGATGTTTTTTTTTATGTTTTTGTACTGTATGCCATACTGATTAAAATTAAAATAGAAAAATGCTTGAAACATTTTAGTTTGTGTAATGAGTCTATAATATATAACATTTTCACTTTCTTAAATAACTGATGGAAAATATTGAACTTTTTCACAATATTCTAATTTTTTGAGATGCACTAGTATGTTTTCAGGTATCTTAGATCTTCCATCATATATTTCTAAATATGATAACATCACAGGTCAAGTGCACAAATAAACATGTAGAAATTATGCAGTGTTTCTTTTCTTTTTCTCTTTCTTGCTATTTCCTTTTATGAGGATGGAGCAGGTGATTAAGAGTGGTCTTGATCATTTGCATTACTGTTGTATCTGCTGCTATTGGTCATTGCACTACTGTTCATATACACCTCATAAGCTACTCTTCTAAGCACCTTCTCCATTACAGTTACTGTATTCGCACTACTGCTATTTTGTGTGTGTGTGTATATATATATATATATATATATATATATATATATATATATATATATATATATATAGAGAGAGAGAGAGAGAGAGAGAGAGAGAATTTTTCTTTTTTTAATATAAATAATTTTTTTTTTTTTTTAATCTGATTTTACAAGTGAGGCGAGAGAGAAACGGCATTTCAATTCTCCTATATGTCCTGGATCTATAGTGAATTGACAATAAAAATCTTTGAATCTTGAATCTTGATGTGATGTTGTTGTGGAGGGAACGTACTAGTTCACTGAATAATATTAAACTACTTAGGTGGCTTTTAACTGTTTGCATGTTTGTTTGTTTTTAAACAAGACCATGGACTCACACTTGATTTTGCATTCATGCTCTGAATATTTCTAAGTTTCCAGGTTAAAGTGTCTGAGATGGCATATTTTGAAGACCTTACATAGTAATGCACGCATGTCCAATATGTATGTATGGATTGACAGGATATGTAATGTTGTACTAAGACGCGCTCAGCAGTCTGCAGTCTTTGGCTAGGAAAAGAGTCAAACTCACCATGGCGAGCGGGACGATGCCCCCCACATCATGAGATGTGAGTCGAATGAGGGTTGGGATCTCCTCAGAGAAGGTGCGGCTCATGGGGTACTCCACCTGCCATGTGACTGAATGAGTGCCCAGAGGATCCACCTGGCCAATCACCTCCAAATCCACCTGCAGAACCTTCTGAAGCCCTGCCTCCATCCTGCCACAGAGCCAAACAGGGAGTAGGCTGTGATAAGAGGTTTAACTTTAAAGCAATAAATCATAAAATTAGAATTTCCATAAATGTTTGGTGTGAAAAGTTCTTCTGATTCTTTGGTTCTATATTGAAGCTAATGTAGCTACCAAGCATATAGCCTCCAGTTTAGCATGGTGCATACAGTGATGTACAATGGTGTATAATGCTAAACTGGTAGCCATAAGCCTCCTGTATCTTACAGCCCCAGCAAAAAACTATTTCACTTCTGTGCACTCAATAAATGTAAATAAAAACATAAATCCAGTTTTGTCTCCAAATAAACGCACACACATATAACCAATTTCAATTTTATTTTGTCCCTTTATTTGCAGATAAAGCAATTTTCAGAAAATTATTACACACACCGAAAGAGTGGGTGTAAATATTATTAAGCCTGTTCAACTAAAGGGAAAATGCACTGGATTTTTATTTTTATTTTTAATCAATTTGATTTTAATCTGAGTCACAACTTCATCATTGAAAAAAATGCTTTATATGAATATTTGAGCTTGTGTGTGTGTGTGTTCTGTTTAGGTCAAGAGCAATATCCACTGCCATTATTCCATCCACATAAAAAAGCACACTGAAATAGCAACAGTTTAAAAAAAAAAGCAATTTACTTTTGTTCTAGTCCCTCTGCGCTTTTCTTAGACAAATATTTCTGAAGGCAAGCGTAGCATTTTCTGCACTGATTGCAATGCAAACAAAGGAGCAAAGACAATGAATAAAAGCAAACATATTCCACTGGCCGAGGCTTAGGTTTGATCAGGTTTATTTATTTTACATAGTTCAGTTAAAAGAAAACCACATGCTGAATATTCAGAAATAACAAAGGGCAAATGTGGAATATTGAACTGCAATTCATACCTGTGTGTATTTTTTGTGCATCGCTGACGTTTAATCAAACCCCTATGGTCATGCTTAGCACCTTTTTCTCTCTCTCTCACACACACACATACACACACATACACGTGCGACCTTGTAAAACCCTGTCAGCTGGGTAACACTTTTCCAGTAACACAGTGGAGAGAGTCAGCTCTCAACCAAACACTGCTGGCCCTAAAATGATGTCGGGGGGCAGGGGGGATATGGAGTAATTTAATTGTCAAATCATTGCTATTAAAATAAGAAATGTAGTACACTTTTTATCTTTGTTTAAAATGTTGTAATTATGAATCTATGGTTTAGATTTTAATGAGCACCTTGAGAGCAACAAAATCCCATTTGAGTATCGACACACATGGGATAAATAGCTTAAAACAATAAAAATCCATCCATCCATTATCTATATTGCTTATCTGTCAGGGTTGTGGAGGAAGCTGGTACCAATCCCAGCTGACTTCACGCAAGAGTGAGGTACACCCTGGGTAGGTTGCCAGTCTATTGCATTCCTATGGGCAATACCTATGGGCAAATTAGAGTACCCAGTTGACCTAATCTGCATGCAGACCAACTGGAGGAAACCCACATAGGCACAGGGAGAGCATGCAAACTCCACACAGAAAGGCCCCAGTCAACCACAAGGTTCAAACCCAGAACCATCTTGCTGTGACCATCTTGCTAAGCACTGCACCACTGTGCCACCCACTATAAAAATCATGTATCTCTAATTCTGAATGTAACATTTGCCTATGGCATCTGGACTTTAACAGCAGTGTGTTTTATTCATCTTATACCTCAGCAATTTGTCAGTGATTTTTTTTTTATTAATTTATGAACAGCATGTCATGCATTTTATAATTATAGTTATTTAGACTTCCATGAAACAAGTTAGTTCCTTTTATTACTTTTGTTATAGCGGCTACAAACTGCTTTCCCTCATCTCTTTTTACTCTTTCTTGAAGTTAATAAGACAAAAAAAGCAGCTTGTCACGTTAACAAGAAACTGCAAAGCATCAAAATCCTTTGTCTTTTCCATGTCAAGAATCTTAATCACATGAATTTTAATCCGTTTATGTGTACTTCCTATCATACAACACCATGTGAATGAGTTGTTACTACAGAAAAATAGACATTAGGACAACTGTATTAAAATAAACCAGAGATTTGCAGCTGCACTGCTGTCACAGCTGATGCGACTGAAAATTAATCAACACATGCTGACCAATCAGAATCTATAATTTAACAGTGTTAACATATGGTGTATACAGTGTCTTGCAAAAGTATTCATCCCCCTTTGTGTTTGTCCTGTTTTGTCACATTACAAGCTGGAATTAAAATGGATTTTTGGGGGGTTAGCACCATTTGATTTACACAAGATGCCTACCACTTTAAAGGTGCAAATTGTTGTTTTTTTGTTTGTTTGGTTTTTTTTTTTTGGTTTTTGAATTGTGACACAAACAATAATTAATGTGAAAAAACAGAAATCTGGAGTGTGCATAAGTATTCACCCCCGTTCGTTTGAAACCTCTAAATAAGATCTGGTCCAAACAATTCCCTTCATAAGTCACATAATTAGTTGATTAAGATCCACCTGTATGCAATCAAAGTGTCACATGATCTGTCACATGAAGTCTGTATAAATCAACCTGTTCTGGAAGGACCCTGACTCTGCAACACTACTAAGTAAGCAACACGAAAACCAATGAGCACTCCAAACAGGTCAGAGACAAAGTTGTGGAGAAGTACAGATCAGGGATGGGTTATAAAAAAAAATCCCAAACTTTGAATGTCCCAGGGAGCACCATTAAATCCATTACAGCAAAATGGAAATAATATGGCACCACTACAAACTTGACAGGAGGGCATTAATCAAAGATGCAACAAAGACACCAAAGATAACACTGAAGGAGCTGCAAAGATCCACAGCGGAGATGGGAGTATCTGTCCATAGGACCACTTTGAGCCGTATACTCCACAGAGCGGTGCTTTATGTAAGAGTGGCCAGAAAAATTGATAATTTTGGCCATCATGGGAAATACCATGTGTGACACAAACCCAGAACCCTGAGAACACCATTCCTACAGTGAAGCATGTTGGTAGCAGCATCATACTGTCGGGATATTTTTTATCTGCAGGGACAGGAAAGCTAGTCAAGACTGAAGGAAACTGGATGGCACTAAATACAAGGCAATTCTGGAGGAAAACCTGTTTGAGTCAGCCAGAGGTTTGAGACTGGGACAAAGGTTCACGTTCCAGCAGAACAATGACCCTAAATCTACTGCTAAAGCTACACTTGTGTGGTTTAAAGGGAAACATTTAAATGTCTTGTAATGGCCTAATCAAAGCCCAGACCTCAATCCAATTGAGAATCTGTGGCATAACTTGAAGATTACTGTACACCAACGCAACCCATCTAACTTGAAGGAGTTGGAGCAGTTTTGCCTTGAAGAATGGGCAAAAATCCCAGTGGCTAGATGTGCTAAGCTAATAGAGACATACCCCAAGAGACTTGCAGCTGTAATTGCAGTAAAAGGTGTGTTAGGACTGGGACTGTTTTGGCCTCTAGAGGCCACTGTTATTTCCTTTCTGGTCATGTTTGTTTTGGGCCTCTAGAGGTCACCACTGTGTTCTGTGTTTTGTTTTTGTCTCATTGCCTGTTTCCTGCCCCGCCCTGTCCGTAATTAGTTTGTGTATTTATACCCCTGAGTTCAGTCCTCTTGTCATGGAGTCTTTGTGCTGTTATGTTTAGCTCCAGTTACCTCTGTTCCGATTTCCTCACCCGTGTCTTTGTGGTTTTTGTACTTTGCTTTCTTTTGGACTTTTTGGACTTTGTGTTTACCATTTTGGATCCTCTGAGCATTTGTATTTTTGCCTCTTCTGTTCTGGTTTTTTGGCTCTTTGTTTCTTTGAACTTTTGTTTTTTTCCTGGTTATCTTCTGAGCGTTTGGATTATACTTTTGTTTTTGCCTTGGATTGTTAATAGTGTAAATATTGTAAATAAACCTTTTGATACTTTTTCTACTTCCACCTCACGCCTCTGCATTTGAGTCATCCTAGTGGGGGTTTGCTGGATTATCACACCAGCGAACCAGGTTCGAATCCCAGCAAAACCCTAACAGAAAGACTCCATCATGACCGACTCAGCAGAGGCTTCTTCATCTGTCTACCCAGCCAACCTTCAGGGAATGATGGCTGCGTTAACACGCCTCGGATCCACCATGGACACTCATGGACGGACTCTCGCAAGCCAACGTGAGACCCTTGCTCGCCACGAGGTACTGCTTCAGCAGATTGGGAGAACCCTGGCACAGCTGACTTCTCTGCCCCCATCTCCTCCGCCTGATTCTGCTCCTGCTCCACCATCCGCTCCTGCTCCAGTGCCTCCTGCCATGCTGCCTTCTTCACCTCGCGAACCCAGCCTTCCTGCACCACAGAGGTATGACGGCAAGCACAGTGAGTGTCGAGAGTTCCTTACCCAGTGTCAACTCACCTTTGAGCTTCAGCCTACCACCTACACTACGGATCGCCGCAAGATTGCCTTTGTGATAACCTTGTTAGCTGGTAAGGCACGAGCCTGGGCTACTGCTATCTGGCAGAGACAGGGACCTGAGTGCTCTGATTTCCAGCTGTTTACTGAGGAGATGCTGCATGTCTTCGATCAAGCAGACATCAGTAAAGACACAGCCAGAAAGCTCATGTCCATCCGGCAAGGGGGAAGCGTCGCAGACTACGCCATCTCGTTCTGGACGCTCGCAGCAGTAAGTGGATGGAATGAAACTGCCCTGGTGTCAGCCTTCCACCATGGTCTGTCTGACCCCATCAAAGATGGTCTGGCTTCTATCGGATGCCCAAGTGACCTCGAAACACTGATCTCACATTCTACTCGTCTGGACAACAGGATGAGAGAACACCGCCAAGTCCTGAGCCTCCCCGGCCTCCCTGCCTCTACCTGGAGCCCGTCTACCTCCTCCAGTGACTGTCCAGAACCCATGCAAGTGGGCCGTACTCGCCTCTCCACATCTGAGAGGGAGCGCAGAAGGAGGGACAAGTGCTGCATCTACTGTGGCAAGCCTGGTCACTTCCGAGCATCATGTCCCGAACTCTCAGGAAAAGGACTGCCCCGTCCAGCTGAGGGAGGGTTATGACGGGGCCTACCCTCTCTCCCGGACTCCCTGGCAAAGGAATCTACATCCTGGTCTCCATCTCCTGGGGTGAGTCCGTCCACTCTTGTCAAGCTTTGTTAGACTCAGGGGCGGCTGGAAACTTTATGGATATTCACTTCGCCCAAAGTATCAATGTCCCGACTGCACCTCTTGAAGTCCCACTGTCTGTGTCTGCCCTGGATGGCCAAGCCTTAGGTGATGGAAGAGTCACCCAAGTAACTTCTCCAGTCTTCCTCCAGTCTCAAGGTCACAAGGAAGAAATATCCCTGCACCTGATTCCTTCACCTGAGTTCCCAGTTATTCTAGGTCTCCCTTGGCTTACCCGCAACAACCCTCGTATAGACTGGGTCACTAGCCAGGTTGTGGAGTGGGGTCCTGCTTGCTATGCCTCTTGTCTGCTCTCTAGTTCTCCTGTGTCTCCTGCCGAGCCTCCTGATCTCACTGAGTTATCTCAAGTTCCCACAGAGTACTGGGATCTTAAGGAAGTTTTCAGCAAGAGCAGGGCCGCCGTTCTTCCTCTGCACCGGGCCTACGACTGTGCCATTGACTTGCTCCCTGGGACTACCCCTCCTCATAGCAGACTGTTTTCCCTCTCTCAGCCAGAACGCAAGGCCATGGAGGAATACCTCAAAGATGCCCTGGTCTCTGGGTTCATTCGACCCTCCACCTCACCCGCTGGTGCCGGCTTCTTCTTTGTCGGCAAGAAGGATGGGGGGCTCCGACCATGTATTGACTACAGGGACCTGAACAAGATCACTGTGTGCAACCGATATCCCCTTCCGCTGATGTCCACAGCATTCGACCTGCTCCAAGGCGCCACCGTCTTCACCAAGTTGGACCTATGGAACGCATACCACCTCATCCGTATCCGACAGGGAGACGAGTGGAAGACTGCCTTCAACACCCCATCTGGGCACTACGAATACCAGGTGATGCCCTTCAGACTCACCAATGCACCAGCTGTTTTTCAGGCCCTAATCAACGACGTCTTGAGGGACATGATTAACCTGTACGTTTTTGTCTACCTCGACGACATCCTTATCTTTTCCAAGACCATGCAGGAGCACCGCCACCATGTCCGCCAGGTTCTCCAGAGGCTGCTACAGAACAATCTGTTTGCCAAGGCCCAGAAATGTGAATTTCATGTTCCCGAGGTCTCCTTTCTGGGTTTTATTGTACGGACAGGCCAACTCCAAATGGACCCAGCCAAGACCCTGGCCGTCCGGGACTGGCCCACTCCCAAGTCCGTCAAAGAGGTTCAGTGGTTCTTAGGATTTGCTAACTTCTACCACAAATTTATCAGGAACTTTAGTTCTGTAGCAGCACCCATGTCGGACCTCACCAAAGGGACAGGTGGATCTTATGTCTGGTCTCCTCAGGCAGAAAAGGCGTTCAAAGACCTCAAGGACCGCTTCTGCATGGCACTCATTCTGGTCCTCCCGGACACCTCCCAACCATTCATCGTGGAGGTGGACGCCTCAGACAGTGGTGTCGGCGTGGTGCTCTCTCAACGTTTGGAAGGAAAGCTGCACCCCTGCGCTTACTTCTCCCACCGCCTGAGTCCTGCGGAGTCCCGGTACGATGTGGGGGATCGAGAACTGCTAGCGGTCAAACTGGCCCTTGAGGAGTGGAGGCACTGGCTGGAGGGAGCGCAACATCCATTCCTGGTTTGGACGGACCACAAGAACCTGGAGTACCTCCAGCAAGCCAAGAGACTGAACCCACGACAGGCTAGGTGGGCCCTGTTTTTCAGTCGGTTTGACTTCACCCCATCATACCGCCCCGGCTCCAAGAACACCAAACCTGACGCACTGTCCAGGCTGTTCTCTGCCACTAACAGGGAGAGTGAAGTTGGGCCTATCATCCCTATATCCCGGATTGTGGCTCCTGTCCGCTGGGGTATTGAGGAGACCGTTCAACAAGCTCAACGCCGGGACCCTGATCCTGGGACGGGGCCACCGGGTCTCCTGTACGTCCCTCGTCAAGTCCGGGCCAAGGTTCTCCAGTGGGGTCACTCTTCCCCTCTCACCGCCCACCCGGGAGCTCGGAGGACCCTGGACTTCCTGAAAAGACGCTTCTGGTGGCCTAACATGGAGAAGGAAGTGAGGTCATTCGTCCTGTCCTGTGAGGTCTGCACCAGAACCAAGAACCCGCGACAGTGTCCCCAGGGTCTCCTGCATCCTCTGCCTATTCCCTGGTGTCCCTGGTCCCACGTGGCGGTCGACTTCATCACGGGTCTCCCTGAGTCTCAAGGTAACACTGTCATATTGGTCATAGTGGACAGATTCTCCAAGGCCTGCCACTTTATTCCACTGTGCAAACTCCCCTCTGCCCTTGACACTGCTAAATTGTTGTTCACTCATGTCTTCCGAGTTTTTGGTCTCCCTCAGGACATCGTCTCTGACCAGGGGCCCCAGTTCTCCTCCTGAGTATGGCACGGCTTCTGCAAGAGCATCGGGCCACTGCCAGCCTCTCCTCTGGGTTCCACCCCCAGTCCAACGGCCAGACGGAGAGGCTCAACCAGGACCTGGAAACCACCCTGCAAGGCCTGGCTATGGATAACCCGACATCGTGGAGCACCTGGCTGCCATGAGCAGAGTACGCCCACAACACCCTGCAGTCATTGGCCACCAAGCTGTCACCGTTCCAGTGCCAATTCGGGTTCCAGCCACCTCTGTTCCCGGACCAGGAGGAGGATGCTGGGGTGCCCTCGGTCAAGCATTACGTGAGACGGTGTCGCAAGACCTGGAGCAAGGTCAGGAGGACACTCATCCAGCCCCCCCCCGCATCTTTCAGGGTCAGACTGTGTTCACTGTGCGCCGCCTGCTGGACTCCTGCCGGGTTCGCGGGGGCCTCCAATATCTTGTGGACTGGGAGGGCTATGGCCCTGAGGAGTGCTGCTGGGTCCCAGCTCGGGACATACTCGATAAAGAACTTTGTCGGGACTTCCATTCGGCCCATCCTGATCATCCTGGGAACGTCAGGAGACGCTCCTGGGGGGGGGGGGGGGGGGGGTCCTGTTAGGACTGGGACTGTTTTGGCCTCTAGAGGCCACTGTTATTTCCTTTCTGGTCATGTTTGTTTTGGGCCTCTAGAGGTCACCACTGTGTTCTGTGTTTTGTTTTTGTCTCATTGCCTGTTTCCTGCCCCGCCCTGTCCTTAATTAGTTTGTGTATTTATACCCCTGTGTTCAGTCCTCTTGTCATGGAGTCTTTGTGCTGTTATGTTTAGCTCCAGTTACCTCTGTTCCGATTTCCTCGCCCGTGTCTTTGTGGTTTTTGTACTTTGCTTTCTTTTGGACTTTTTGGACTTTGTGTTTACCATTTTGGATCCTCTGAGCATTTGTATTTTTGCCTCTTCTGTTCTGTTTTTTTTGGCTCTTTGTTTCTTTGAACTTTTGTTTTTTTCCTGGTTATCTTCTGAGCGTTTGGATTATACTTTTGTTTTTGCCTTGGATTGTTAATAGTGTAAATATTGTAAATAAACCTTTTGATACTTTTTCTACTTCCACCTCATGCCTCTGCATTTGAGTCATCCCCCTAGTGGGGATTTGCTGGATTATCACACCAGCGAACCAGGTTCGAATCCCAGCAAAACCCTAACAAGGTGGCTCTACAAAGTATTGACTTTAGGGGCGTGAATACCTATGCATACTCCAGATTTCTGTTTTTTCATCTTAATTATTGTTTCTATCACAATAAAGAAACAATTTGCACCTTTAAAGTGGTAGGCATGTTGTGTAAATCAAATGGTGCTACCCCCCCCCAAAAAAAATCCATTCTAATTCCAGCTTGTAATGCGACAAAACAGGACAAATGCAAAGGGGGTGAATACTTTTGTAAAACACTGTATCTTTAATAGGTTTTGCTCCAGCTAAATGGGAACAGGGAAATCACAATATGGGAATGTTGGAATCAGGTCTCCCTGCCTTTTTCTTTTGTTCTTGGTCTGGAGTGACTTTTTTTAATTAAGGTATGATTGGATTAATTCCAGCCTTTCACTCACTCACTTTCAATAACAGCTTTATCCTGAACAAGGTCATGATGGATGTGAAGCCTTTCCTAGGAAAAAGGGGCATGAGGCAGGAATGCATCCCAAATGAAACACCAGTCCATCACAGGACACACTTTCACACCTAGGGGCACTTTATCTTAGCCAATCTATCCCAAAGGAAATCCACATAAACATGGTGAGATCTTGCACAGAAACGCAACACAGTAACCTGAGCTCAGAATTACACTTACATTTCAGTTATGGCATTTGGCAGACGCCTTTATCCAGAGCAGGGGCGCCTGCAGGGTTGAACTGTAAGGTACGCACTAGCGGTGTAATCCCCCCCCCCCCCCAAAAAAAAGCTTGCGTGCTGCAGTTTCTATGAAGAGTCGATCTATAGGCTTATACACAAAACAACGATAGAACTTTAATTTGAAATTGAACAATAGCCTTCCATGAACACAGGCTGATATTTGAACAACATATGTGAACTGCACACGACAATAAACAATAAACTCTTTATAGCCTCGATTAGAATCTAGTGAACTTACTCAGCACTACCGCACGCACGAGTACACACAGACCTACATAGACTCGTTGAAAAACTCCTCGGGTATTTTTCTGAGTTTACCAAAAATCAGAGTAGAAGGAGCCACCCACCCTCTGTCTGGTTTGAAACGGTTCTGTAGGACATTGAGCTTTACAGAGTCCGGTGCACATTTTAAGGCATCTGGGTGAAGTTTACCTATGTCTGATAAATCTGATGTCAGTGATAGTGGGCTGACTCGTGGCTCATTAGTAAAGCTATCTGATGGCTCATTTGTCAGCAAGGTGGAGCAACCATCTACTTCTGATCGTAATGGACATGGGGGAGATGTAGGTGTTCTTATATGAAATTCACTGGATGTATGGCTAGTTTCAAACTCAGAGGTAGATGAAGGCAATTCCCTCAAAGGAACTGAGCTAGCATCCAGCTGCAGCGTACTGCTGTTAGGTTGCGGAGGAGTGGAAGCTGCCGGTGCCGTGTTACTAGCTGATACTGGAGAGGACTGGCAAGCAGATGACACCCCTGGATCACTGCTTTTGGACTTTTTCGTAAAAGTCTGAAACAAACTCGTTTGTTTCAGGGTTCGTTTACTCATTTTTGACTCGCTTCTCAATAAATTCTCGCACAAGCTCTGACTACTGACGATTGTCTGTCTCTGTTTCTCAAAACTGGAGAGAATCTCAGTGGTGCAAGAAAAGTATATCTGCATTGACCAATGAGCTTTCTTGGTCACGCACACCCCGCCCACTCCTGAAGCACACAAATGCGCCGGCACACACACGTCTCTCTCTCTCTTTCTCAAATTATGTTGCATTGCCAAAGCATTCAGGTAACAATTATAATTTAAAAAAAATATCTCTCTCCCCAAGGTACGCCTAGTGCATACGGCCGTACGCCTGGCGGCGCCACTGATCCAGAGCAACTTATGTTTATCTCATTTTACTCAACTGAAGAGTCAAGGATTAAGGGCCCTGCTCGAGCATACAGCAGTTTAGCAGTGGTGGGATTTGACCTCATGTTTAACCTCTATTGCAACCTCTTAACCATTGAGCTACCTGAATTGAAGCCAAGACCCTGGAGCTGTGATACAGTAATACTACCCACTCTGCCACTGTCCCACCCTTCCTTCTAGAGTGATTTCCTAATCATGACAATTAAATTAACTAGATCCTAATTGGATAGCTTTGCTTCTGGTAATTCAGGATTTTACAACTTTCATTTCTAATCAAAGATTAATGAATTGGAGTTTAAATACAACAAGCTTAATAAGACTACAAACTAAGAAAACTAACTCCAGCCCTCTTCTGAGAAGGCTACTCTTTGCAGTAATGCAATACCAGGCATTAGATTAGTGACACAAAGCTTTTGAAAAGTGCAAGAGGAGTCAGTGATGAAAAATTGCAATATGCTGAAAAATTATACTTTTTCCTTCAAGAGCACACTGGGGAAATGATTCAGCTCTTGAGTCAAAGCTGCTACTAAAGCCTTTATCTGTGGGATGAATACATACGTCTGTGTGACTCTGAAATTTATGGAGAAGAAAAACTATAAGAGCTTTATTCACTGAGCACACTGCCACATAAAACTCCAACCATAAAGAAACCCAACAACAGGAGGGCAGAGGGAGGGGCATTAATATTTAAAGAAAAGCTCCAATATTTCAACAAATGCAACTCACTAAGGAATTGGAAACACAGACACTGTGCTATTTCCACGCTTTTTTCCCCCTCACTCAATCAGGAATGGTGTGACAGAGAAGGAGAAAGAGAACGAGAGGGAAAGGAACAAAAGGTTGTAGAGTGTGTGGAAGCTCTGGGGTGGATATTCTGATTTTGCGGTGCTTTAGCTGGGACAACAATGATGCATGAAAAGAATTGAATCAATTTGACTACAAAGACGCTGCGGGTCGGAACGGTGCACTCAGAGAGATCAAACACAGAGCAGTGCGAAGACAAGTAACAACCCCCCGAGTCTCCGCTAAAACACTGAACTGTGCAGGAATTTCATTTTACTGTCAGAGGGGAAGTCAAGTTCTCATCTCTCTCTCTCCCTCTCTCTCTGCCTATCTGTCTCTCCACGTCCTTCTGTGTCCCTCTTCCTCCGTGTCCCTCTGACTCACCATCTCTCTCTCTCTCTCTCTCTCTCTGCTTTTCTATCTACCTCTCTCTGTTTTTCTCTCTCTGCTTCTTTTAGTGCTGTGTCTTCCTCTCTGCACCCCCATTTCTCTCTCTCTCTCTCTCTCTCTTTTAATTCAATTCAATTCAATTTTATTGACATAGCTGTTACAGCAATTGTCAAAGTATTTAGACATTTTTATCTTTCTCTCTCAAATTGGGTGATTTTTTTTAGGTGTGTGTGTGTGTTTGTTTGTTTGGATAGGTGTTAGGGTGGATGTGTGGGTGACTGGGGTGAGTGTGTGGGTGGGTGGGTGTTTGTGTTGAGCATGTGGGTGGGCATGTAATATGGATGAACGTGTGTGTGTGTTTGGACAGTTGGTTAGTGCTTTGTACTTTTTAGAGTAGGGGTCAAAGTGGTTAAGCTGGAGCCAAAATTTTGTTGCTCTCTTTTATATTTTAACAGGAGATGGGAAAATCACTGAGCTCTGATCTACAGGCATTGTTGGGTGAGTTTTCCAGAAAGGGTTGCTGTTCCAGTTTTTTTCTCTTTGATTAATTTTAATGTTTGTCAGTCTCTCTTTCTCTCTCTCTCTCTGTCTCTCAGAGGCGAGCACTCAGGACCTCCAACCAGCAGAGCATGAAACTCAATCATCGAGTCTGTATGGGGTTTTGACACACAACCTGCTCTCTGAAACTGACTTTACACTGTACAATAGCTTTGGTTTTGCTGTCATAAACAAAATCTCACACGATAAAATAATTCTTTAGTTGTGAGTTGAGATCAGCAGTCTTCAAACTCATGGGTTTTATCAAAGGTTTTAAAGCAAGACTGCCTCAAATACAGCTAAGCTGTCCTGGTAACACTGGGTGTGAGATGGGTACCCTACATATGACACCAGTTCATTGCAGGATATGATGAATACACAGTGTTACAATCAATCACACTCAGGAACAATTTGATGTAGCCAATCCACCTCCTGGCATAAACCTGGACTTTGGAGATGTGAGGCAGCAATGCTGCTCTCTGTACTGTTGTGATTATCTAGATTCTAATAAAAAAAAAAACATTTGATATATATGTGGTAGATATTTGGTTACACATAGTGTCAATTCCCAATTTGGTCACTTGCCAGCTGTCCCCTATCACAGTCAGGGTGGTGGACGCTAACATGTGCTTCATCCCAAACATGTAAAGCCAGCCATCTGCATCTTTTCAACCTGCTGCTCATGATGCCCCATGATGACATTAAGAGGTAATCTACTATCATATATATATATATATATATACACACACACACTAACAGGTTACCTGGCATTGCCTGGGTTTTGCAAAATTCTAGGTTGCCCCCAGACTTCCATGTCAAATTTCGTGAAGATCTGTCAAGAAATGGTGATGTTAATCCAAGACAAACAAAAATCCAAACATCCACCACCCAGGGGCCCCAATACGTAATTTCTGAGTTCTGCCAAATTGTGGCTATCTCCTGTACCTACTTGCCAAATTTGGTGAAAATCCATCAAGAAATGGCGACATTAGCTCAGGACTAACAAACAAACTTCGCTGCTTATTATATAGATATAAAATACACACACACACACACACACTATCTGTAACTGCTTATCCTGTGCAAGGTTGCAGGCAAGCTGGAGCCTATCCCAAAGGAAACCCACACAGACATGGGGAGAATATGCAAACTCCACACAGAAAGGCCCCCATTGGCCACTGGTCTTGAACCCAGAACCTTTTTGCTGTGAGGCGACAGTGCTAACCACTAGATTATATATATATATATATATATATATATATATATATATATATATATATAGAGAGAGAGAGAGAGAGAGAGAGAGAGAGATACTTTGTTTTGTTTTTTTCCTGCAGAGTAAATTACACTGCTGTTTGATGACTCTGTGGGTGCACTGAAAGTGCACATTTCATGCTCTAAAACAGGGGTCATCAAACTACGGCCCACGGGCCGACTCCGGCCCGCCACCCCCCCTTTGACCGGCCCCCCAGCCCCTCTGCCCCCCACCACTTGAACCGGCCCTATGAGGCAGTCCCCAAAAGTGGTCATCGCCTATTTTTTAAAATTTCTTTTTAGCAAATAATAACATGTCTGCATCTTGTATTTTGTTGATTTTATCAATTAAAATTGATATTTAGTTATAAAATGAACTATTCATATTTTCCGAATTTTCGTCATATGCTCACGATCAAGCAGTGACAGGCAGCGCACGCGCAGAGAACTGTCAGTGTTCAGGACAGCAAAATGGCTAGCGCTCAGTGAAAAGTTGACAGAGAGTGCAGAGTTTTTAAAGAACAGTGGACCACCGATTATTTTTTCGTTCAGTGTAAGGACCGTGCAGTTTGTCTTGTATGTAAAGAAAGTGTGTTGGTTTTCAAAGAATATAATCTGCGTTGTCACTACGAAACCCGCCACAGAGAGTATGCTAGTTTGCGAGGGCAAACAAGAGAAGACAGGATTCGGAGGATGAAATGCAGACTGGCTGCACAACAGAATGTATTCCTTCGCCAAACCCAGATCAACCAGGCTGCTGTCCGAGCTAGCTATAAGGTAGCTCACCTACTAGCTACTCATGGAAAGCCGTTTACTGATGGGGACTTCATTAAAGTATGCATGCTTGCTGTGGCCGAGGAGGTGTGTCACGACAAGAAGGATGCACTCAACGTGGTGAGTCTCTCCGCACCTACTATGACCAGGCGAACCAAAGATTTGGGGGGCAACATGTATGACTAGCTGAATGAGAAAGCGTCAGAATTCGAGTTTTTTGCTTTGGCCATGGATGAAAGCAATGACGTGCAGGACACAGCACAACTGCTGTGATCTATTGATCTATTGCTCATATTATTATAATTTCACTGTTTTTTTAAATGTATTTATTTTATAGGCCTATTTATTTGACCTTTATTAAGTGCTGCACACAATTATTATTAATATTATTAATAATATCAACAGGCCTACCTACAATTTATAATTTTCCACTCACCTTTGCCAGTGTCAATCACCTCAACTAGGCAGATGTTTCTTACCTTGACAGCTTTGATGTTATTTTTATTAGAAAATAAATAAATGGAATATCTGTGGTATTTCAAATTAAAACAAAGTGTGAAGACTCGATTACTACTTTGCAAACCACTAGTAAAGATAAACAAATATGTGCCAGGAATCAAGTGTTGATATAGTAGTGGGGATGGCTGTGCCAGGCTAGTAATCTCTACTACACAATGAGGCCTGCTGGTGGTCATATTTGTCTGGGTCATACAATTCTATGTTATATAGCTGACCCGACCCCGGCCCCCCATCACAGTCAGGAACGACAATGTGGCCCCCAGAGAAAAAAGTTTGGTGACCCCTGCTCTAAAACATTGACAAAACAAGGTGGTACCTGTAATCACTTATGTTATAGCAGCTACAAAACAGTCATTCCTTCAGAAGCCTCTGCTTTTTCTTTTTCAAAGTAAATCAGAAAAAAAAACACAGTTTGTGACAGAGAAACTTCAAACAGTTATCTGTCTTGAAGATTTTCCCATGTCGGAAAACATTTAACAGTTACAAGGCACTTACACTGGAGACTCCTTCCCATAAGTCTTAAATGAATCTCCTTCCTGAAAACATCACCATATGAATGATTATAACTTGTTTGTTAAATAACAAGAAACTTTTCATGAAAAGAATGACATATAAATCGAGCCAAAGTGTCAGTCAGTGTACATGGACTTTGCAAGACTTTCTATGGGTGTGAACCGACCCAGTAGATATTTGTGAAATAATGTATTGAATGAATATTCAGATTGCATTAGGTTTGGACAGCTCAAGACCAAGATACCGTGTCCCTCTTGGGTCTGTAACTGCTACCTATCAGTTATATAAGCAGCAATACCCCCATCTCCAAGGACTGCTGAATTTATGGATGGGTACAGAGGCAGTCTTCGATGCAAATTCCACAGCAGGGTGAAAAACCTAAAGAGAACCATCCCCAAACTGTTGACAACCCATCATCCAGTGGACCTTGAGGCATTTATGCAATATTCATGCTGCATTTTGTGACTGATTTGCTTAGCTTTCTTCATACCTAATAGATTGAAGACGACTATGAAGCTGCGTGATGCAAAGTCAAACACACACACACACACACACACACACTCCACCCACGACAAAGCAGATCCTAAAATGAGCAACAATTTAGACCTATTATCTGGCAATGATCATCCCTTTGTTTGCATTTCGAAGTGTTATCAAAGCTACATGGATTGAGGTTTCAAATGCACAGTGTGAGACAAGGAATGAGCACATAAAGACGTCTCATATCTCAAGAAGCAGCATCATGGAAGGCCAG
Source organism: Neoarius graeffei (assembly GCF_027579695.1). Lineage (NCBI taxonomy): Eukaryota > Metazoa > Chordata > Actinopteri > Siluriformes > Ariidae > Neoarius > Neoarius graeffei. The sequence goes on from NC_083580.1 coordinate 51,679,449, forward strand.
CTTCACAAAAATGCAACGCCTCAAAGCCAAGCCTGTAGCAGAACTGCAGGAGGACATTTGTTCATTTATATGAGCCAGACAGAAGTAAGTGAGACAAACCCTTGCTGAGAGCTGAGTGCATGTGATCTGATCGAATCAGGAAAAATCCCATTTACAGATCTGTGATGGTCTTTCTGAACTACTAATAATGAATGATTGTCACTCTGTTCCACTTCAGGCCCTTTTCTGGAGCTTTGATGTCACCGAGTCTTGACAGTGATTCAAAAATATTTTTAAAAAGCATGATGGGATTTTATTGGTGTCAACTGTGTTGAATAAGGAATAAAACACAGTGGGCATGCTGTTAAAGGAAATAAACAATTATGTGGGATGTATCAGAGTTACTGTTAACCCACCAAAGTTGATTATTATAACAGTGTTTTATTCCTCTTATACCACAGCAATTTAGTTCTAGAAAGTAACATTTAATGCTGACAAATGCCCTTGAAACAAGTTAGTTCCCATTATTTTAAGGAACACATACAAATGATTAATTGAAGTTGTGTTATTTGTTAAATAAAGCTCAAATTAGGCATTTTAAAAAGGTTTATTTACTATGCATTGGTCTTTATTCATAAAACCCACACTGTTATGTAACTGTCTTAAATACCTTACAATGGCACTCATTTTAATGTGGCATTATGTACTAATGTAAACTGCTACTGGAAATGAAAGCATCACATTACTTCAAAACAGAAAGGCATAGGGCGGCACGGTGGTGTAGTGGTTAGCGCTGTCGCCTCACAGCAAGAAGGTCCGGGTTCGAGCCCCGTGGCCAGCGAGGGCCTTTCTGTGCAGAGTTTGCATGTTGTCCACGTGGGTTTCCTCTGGGTGCTCTGGTTTCCCCCACAGTCCAAAGACATGCAGGTTAGGCTAACTGGTGACTCTAAATTGACTGTAGGTGTGAATAGATAGTTTTCACATGACGTCACAGAGTTGGGGATTCCCTAGTGGCGGCCATCTTGCGGGTCAAGCTTACCGTACGGGTGACTGAGCACACATTGTAACGTGCGAGTACAACCCCGATTCCAAAAAAGTTGGGACAAAGTACAAATTGTAAATAAAAATGGAATGCAATAATTTACAAATCTCAAAAACTTATATTATATTCACAATAGAACATAGACAACATATCAAATGTCGAAAATGAGACATTTTGAAATTTCATGCCAAATATTGGCTCATTTGAAATTTCATGACAGCAACACATCTCAAAAAAGTTGGGACAGGGGCAATAAGAGGCTGGAAAAGTTAAAGGTACAAAAAAGGAACAGCTGGAGGACCAAATTGCAACTCATTAGGTCAATTGGCAATAGGTCATTAACATGACTGGGTATAAAAAGAGCATCTTGGAGTGGCAGCGGCTCTCAGAAGTAAAGATGGGAAGAGGATCACCAATCCCCCTAATTCTGCACCGACAAATAGTGGAGCAATATCAGAAAGGAGTTTGACAGTGTAAAATTGCAAAGAGTTTGAACATATCATCACCTACAGTGCATAATATCATCAAAAGACTCAGAGAATCTGGAAGAATCTCTGTGCGTAAGGGTCAAGGCCAGAAAACCATACTGGGTGCCCGTGATCTTCGGGCCCTTAGACAGCACTGCATCACATACAGGCATGCTTCTGTATTGGAAATCACAAAATGGGCTCAGGAATATTTCCAGAGAACATTATCTGTGAACACAATTCACCGTGCCATCCGCCGTTGCCAGCTAAAACTCTATAGTTCAAAGAAGAAGCCGTATCTAAACATGATCCAGAAGCGCAGACGTCTTCTCTGGGTCAAGGCTCATTTAAAATGGACTGTGGCAAAGTAGAAAACTGTTCTGTGGTCAGACAAATCAAAATGTGAAGTTCTTTATGGAAATCAGGGACGCCGTGTCATTCGGAATAAAGAGGAGAACAACGACCCAAGTTGTTATCAGCGCTCAGTTCAGAAGCCTGCATCTCTGATGGTATGGGGTTGCATTAGTGCGTGTGGCATGGGCAGCTTACACATCTGGAAAGACACCATCAATGCTGAAAGGTATATCCAGGTTCTAGAGCAACATATGCTCTCATCCAGACGACGTCTCTTTCAGGGAAGACCTTGCATTTTCCAACGTGACAATGCCAAACCACATACTGCATCAATTACAGCATCATGGCTGCGTAGAAGAAGGGTCCGGGTACTGAACTGGCCAGCCTACAGTCCAGATCTTTCACCCATAGAAAACATTTGGCGCATCATAAAACGGAAGATACGACAAAAAAGACCTAAGACAGTTGAGCAACTAGAATCCTACATTAGACAAGAATGGGTTAACATTCCTATCCCTAAACTTGAGCAACTTGTCTCCTCAGTCCCCAGACGTTTACAGACTGTTGTAAAGAGAAAAGGGGATGTCTCACAGTGGTAAACATGGCCTTGTCCCAACTTTAAGATGTGTTGTTGTCATGAAATTTAAAATCACCTAATTTTTCTCTTTAAATGATACATTTTCTCAGTTTAAACATTTGATATGTCATCTATGTTCTATTCTGAATAAAATATGGAATTTTGAAACTTCCACATCATTGCATTCTGTTTTTATTTACAATTTGTACTTTGTCCCAACTTTTTTGGAATCAGGGTTGTACAAAATCTTCAAAAGAACATTGTAATGTACACTTAATATCGCTCGTTTGTCATGTTTCTATTTGAAACTTGTCACTTCACTCATGCAAGGGTCATTTTTGAAAAACATTTTAGGTCTATTCTGTATGATTTGATTTGTGTTTGGGATGCAAACAGCGCGCCTTTTGGCGGATGCCGCCTGAATCGCGCAGATCCTTTTTTTTTGGGGGGGGGGGGGGGGGGGGGGGGGGCGTTGGAGTGTCTGATTATAATTTCAAAGTAAATTCTGTATTAAAATTACTAAATAAGCAAATCCGTTACAGTCCATGAAACAGGAAGTATAAGGATGAGAAAAAACAGTTTAAATCGGAAAGCTGCGCACATTTGCGCAGCCCAAGCGGTGTGCAGGACTGCGCAAATGTGCACAGCTTTGCGATTTAAACTGTTTTATTTTTCTCATCCTTATACTTCCTGTTTCATGGACTGTAACGGATTTGCTTATTTAGTAATTTTAATACAGAATTTACTTTGAAATTATAATCAGACACTCCAACACCCCCCCCAAAAAAAAATCGGATCTGCGCGATTCAGCCGTGAAAAAGGCGGCATCCGACAAAAGGCGCGCTGTGAATATATAAAGTTGTATATATCAGACAGCCTTTAAAGTTTGATGAAGTCAGTTTCAGGCTTTGGAGCAGGCTTTGGCAGTTTCAGGCTTTGGCAGCCCTGCATAGTCACTTGAAAATGCATCTTTGTCCACTTCGTAGGGGTCAATTCCCCCAATCAAGGCCAGTTTGGCTGCATACCGTTCTCGTGAGATGTCGTCTAATGTATCTATATACTTCTGTTTGCTTGATTTTGCCAACATTGATCTTTATTTTAGAAAACTGACTATATAACTTCATACATTCGTCCGAGATAACGTAGCCGGTAATGGCGATGGTCCGTTTTGTTTGCCCCAGAAGATGGCGGCTGGAGGGCGTTCCCCGGAATGCCGTAATGTCAGTGAAAACTATCTATAGTTGTCTGTGTCTATGTGTCAGCCCTGTGATGACCTGGCGACTTGTCCAGGGTGTACCCCGTCTTTCGCCTGTAGTCAGCTGGGATAGGGTCCAGCTTGCCTGCGACCCTGTAGAACAGGATAAAGCGGCTAGAGATAATGAGATGAGACAGAAAGGCATCATAGCTCTAAATGCAAGTAGCCTATTGTCCTTGATTGGCCATTTTTAAACCGTTAGGTTATTCATATCATCAAGTGGCTGCAATTTATGGCTTTAAGAGCTAAAAAGAAAAAAAATGCATGAGTCACTAATACTTTAGTATTCTGTTGAATTCTTTAGTAGATCGATGTTAACCAAAAGCATTGATAGTGCTATCACATCGCTGCAGTGTTCCCATGAAGGAAGAGAACACAGCACCCATCAGTCTCATTATGATTCATGCTTCATCTTCATGCTGTCCAAATCACCCATAGTGACACAGTAGTTAAACACGGGAGTGTGTCCTCACAGGAGAGCGGGCAGCCCATGCTAATCGCTCCTACTTCCTGTAGTGCTCAGATCACTAATCTTAATGAAATTAGTTTCAGTGTTGTGTATGTGTGTGTCATATTTTCATACCTTAAAATTCAATCCAGTCATGAAATACATCACCTGATGTAATAATAATAATAATAATAATAATAACTCCTCTCTGGGGGGGGGGCGGTAACAGGAGGACAGAGGATGGGAAGGAGCAGTAGCCTCACCTAACAATAAGCAATACTGGACAATGTGCAATATAATGTGCAATATAAAGTGCAATATCTCTCCTGCTGGCCCTTCCCCCACCCTTCCTCTCTTCCCCATATCTTATTCTTTTTATATTTGTATATGCAAATACTTCATTTAATTTAATTTAACTAGAAGTTTTTTCTCTATTTTCTATTCTCTGTTTATCCTGTAATGATGATGCTGGCATCTTAATTTCCCTGAGGGAACCCTCCTAAAGGGATCAATAAAGTTCTAATCTAATCTAATCTAATCTAATCTAATCTAATCTAATCTAATCTAATCTAATCTAATCTAATCTAATCTAATCTAAACAGTATATTGTAAGGGTGACTGTTATGATGTAGATGACAGAATACACATACAAACAAGACTGGGGTGAACTTGAAAAGACTCAGAGATTAAACATTTTTCAAGTATCCATTCATCTCATCTCATTATCTCTAGCCACTTTATCCTGTTCTACAGGGTCGCAGGCAAGCTGGAGCCTATCCCAGCTGACTACGGGCGAAAGGCGGGGTACACCCTGGACAAGTCGCCAGGTCATCACAGGGCTGACACATAGACACAGACAACCATTCACACTCACATTCACACCTATGGTCAATTTAGAGTCACCAGTTAACCTAACCTGCATGTCTTTGGACTGTGGGGGAAACCGGAGCACCCGGAGGAAACCCACGCGGACACGGGGAGAACATGCAAACTCCGCACAGAAAGGCCCTCATAGGCCACGGGGCGACAGCGCTAACCACTACACCACTGTGCTGCCCAATATCCAATATCAAGTATCCATATTTACAAAATCTTTTTTGCTGAATATCTATTTTCTCACAATCTGAATTCTCAATTATTTAACTCTTTATTATTCAACAGTTCATGACAAGTGTCTATGAAAAGTTGTACTGTTCATGAACAACACCTGGTTGAAAAGTTCATAAACAGTGTCTGAGCAGTTCATGAAAAGTGTATATGAACAGTTCATAAACAGTGCCTGTAAACAGTTAATGAACAGTGTGTGTGGACAGTTCAGGAACAGCACTTGTCTGTGAACAATTAATGAACAATGTCTGTAAAATATTTATGAACAGAGTCTGTAAATAGTTAATGAACAGTTTTTGTGATCAGTGTCTACAAACAGTTCATGAACACTGTGTGCAGTTCAAGAACAGTGTATCTACAGTGTCTTGCAATAGTATTCATCCCCCTTTGTGTTTGTCCTGTTTTGTTGCATTACAAGCTGGAATTAAAATAGATGTTTGGGGGGTTAGCACCATTTGATTTACACAGCATGCCTACCACTTTAAAGGTGCAAATTCTTGTTTTATTGTGACATAAATAATATTTAAGATGAAAAAACAGAAATCTGGAGTGTACATAGGCATTCACACACACACTCCAGTCAATACTTTGTAGAGCCACATTTTGCTGTAATTACAGCTGTAAGTCTCTTGGGGTATGTCTCTATTAGCTTTGCACATCTAGCCACTAGGATTTTTGCCCATTCCTCAAGGCAAAACTGCTCCAACTCTTTCAAGGTAGATGGGTTATGTTGATGTACAGCAATCTTCAAGTTATGCCACAGATTCTCAATTGGATTGAAGTCTGGGCTTTGACAAGGCCATTCCAAGACATTTAAATGTTTCCCTTTAAACCAATCCAGTGTAGCTTTAGCAGTATGTTTAGGGCCATTGTTCTGCTGGAACATGAACCTTCGTCCCAGTCTCAAACCTCTGCCTGACTCAAACAGGTTTTCCTCCAGAATTATCCTGTATTTAGTGCCATCCATCTTTCCTTCAATCCTGACCAGCTTTCCTGTCCCTTCAGATGAAAAACATCCCCACAGCATGATGCTGCCACCACCATGCTTCACTGAAGGAATGGTGTTCTCAGGGTGTTGGGTTTGCACAACACATGACATTTCCTATGATGGTCAAAAAGATCAATTTTAGTCTCATTTGACCAGAGAATCTTCTTCCATGTGTTTGGGGAGTCTGCCACATGCTGTTGGACAAACTCCAAACATGTTTTCTGAAGCAATCGCTTTTTTTCTGGCCACTCTTCCATAAAGCCCCACTCTGTGGACTGTACAGCTTAAAGTGGTCCTATGGACAGATACTCCCATCTCCACTGTGGATCTTTGTAGCTCCTTCAGTGTTATCTTTGGTGTCTTTGTTGCATCTCTGATTAATGCCCTCCTTGTCCGGTCTGTGAGTTTTGGTGGGTGGCCTTCTCTTGTCAGGTTTGTAGTGGTGCCATATTATTTTCATTTTGCTATAATGGATTTAATGGTGCTCCCTGGGATATTCAAAGTTTTGGATATTTTTTATAACCCAACCTTGATCTATGCTTCTTCACAACTTTGTCTCTGACCTGTTTGGAGGCTCCTTGGTTTTCATGTTGCTTGCTTAGTAGTGTTGCAGAGTCAGGGTCCTTCCAGAACAGGTTGATTTATACAGACATCATGTGACAGATCATGTGACACTTTGCACACAGGTGGATCTTAATCAAATAATTATGTGACTTATGAAGTGAATTGTTTGGACCAGCTCTTATTTAGGGATTTCATACGAAAGAGGGGGAATACCTATGCACACTCCAGATTTCTGTTTTTTCATCTTAATTATTGTTTGTGTCACAATAAAACAACAATGTGCATCTTTAAAGTGGTAGGCATGTTGTGTAAATGAAATGGTGCTAACCCTCCAAAAATCCATTTTAATTCCATTTTGTAATGCAACAAAACAGGGCAAACACCAAGGGGGATAAATATTTTTGCAAGACACTGGAAATAGTTCATGAACAGGCTATGTGAACAGTTCAATGACAGTGTTTATGAAGAGTTTATGAACTGTTGACATACATTGTTCACAAACAGTTCATCAGCAGTGTAGTGTGAACAGTTCATGCACAATGTCATCTGTACTAAGACAGGAAAACAAACTTTTAAATTGTGCAATTATAAAATGAGATTTTAATAACACAGCACAGTCACTGGACTCCAGATTAGGGTGACCAGATTTCCCTAGTCTGAAACCGGGACACTTTTGCGCGTGACCATGCTCGTGCACACACACACCTTTTTTTTTACGTAAACGTGACACTCAGAGAGGTGCTCTTATCATTTTGTTGAAGCTCACATTTATCAACATCTCACATGAAATAAAACAAACAGGCATTTTGTTATCTAGTAGCATAGTGGTATACAGATCAGTTAAATTATGGTCAGACAACAGATTTTGTAATGGCTGAGAATAGGCCAGGCTATGTCCATAGGCCAAATTTAAACTGATTTATTTCACCTGTTTGTGAGAACACCAAGAAGAATGCATATGCACATGTAGGCTATATCTCTAAAATTGTATGCACTATAGCATGAACTTAAAAAGTAGATATGTGACCTCAACATAGCCTAGGTCAGAATCAACCTTACTAACCATTCCCCACAACTGAATGAATAAAGCAAGATGTGTACAAAAGTGAACACTTTAATGGAAGGTGCAACAAGTTGTTCAACACAGCAATATGGCCAAACTGTCAGAATGGTATGTTAAACAGAAACAAAAAAGAGACAAGTGATTTGAGAATATATACTACGGAAGCCGAGAGAGGCCCTTCATATAATCTTTTTTTATTCACCTTGTTATCCCGAGATAACGACATAATTAATTCAGGATCTCGAGAAAACAAAACCGTTATTCCGAGATCTCGAGAAAACAAAACAATTATTCCGTGATCTCGAGAAAACAAAGCAATTATTTCATGATCTCGAGTAAACAGCTGAGAAATGGTTCATTCAGGTGCGCCAAGAGACTTGTGATATGCTGATTTTGGGGCTATTTCTCATTCTGTATAGATGCAACTTTGGTCATTAGAATGTCTGGAATAATCGATCACCTAATAAAGCAATATTTTGATCAGGGGTTGACACAGGGAGAGATTGCATTAAGTCTTTTAATAAGGGATAATTTCAAAATTAGTCCGCGGCACCTCCGCAGAAGACTGGCCCGGCTTCGTCTCTACCGACGGAGATACAGTGATCCAGCTGAGATCATGAAATAATTGTTTTGTTTTCTCGAGATCTCGGAATAACGGTTTTGTTTTCTCGAGATCTCAGAATAACGGTTTTGTTTTCTCGAGATCTCGAATTAGTTGTGTTGTTTTCCCGAGATCCTGAATTAATTATGTCGTTATCTCGGGATAACAAGGTGAATAAAAAAAGATTATATGAAGGGCCTCTCGTGGCTTCCGTAAATATACACTCAAACAAAACAGCAATAAAGGAGGAGAGGGGCGACAGCCTGAGGAAAGCCCCCACAGGAGCGCACAGCATTTGCAACATAGGCTACCCAAGTCAGTACAAGAACAAAACACTTACAGTGTGTGCAGTAGGCTTCGTGCGCATTGTTCTGCACCTCTCGGAGGAAGGGGTAGGTGCCCTGTAAATCTTTGGAAAAGGTACATTTTCTTTTCGGCATAATTGCTGTGGCATTACTGCTGCTGGCTGCTAGACAAAGAACATTCGCGCCAGTTAATGTTTATTTTATTGTTGCATGGCAACACGTTCTGTTGTCTGGAATAATATGGCTAAATAAACACCCATGCCACAGGGCCAGGGGGCAGTAACCAGGAAAGTTTGCGATTCCTGTCAATTCATCAAAATAGTAAATGCAGACATTTCTCCGCTAATGATTCCCATGCTGCTCAGTCGCAAACGTCGCGAGTGGCGAAAACCGGGACATATTTGTGTCCCGACAGACTTTTGTCGGGACTCGGGACACACAACCCCAAATTGGGACTGTCCCGGTAAAACCGGGACATCTGGTCACCCTACTCCAAATAGTTCCAGAAATCCCATCTTTAAAATTTATTAAAGTTTTGTGTAGGGTGACACGATGGTGTAGAGGTTACTACTGTTGTCTCACAGCAAGAAGGTTCTGGGTTCGAGCCCAGTGGCTAACAGGGGCCTTTCTGTGAGGAGTTTGCATGTTCTCCCTGTGTCTGTGTGGGTTTCCTCTGGGTGCTCCGGTTTCCCCCACAGTCCAAAGACATGCAGGTTAGGCTAATCGGTGGCTCTAAATTGACAGTGGGTGTGAATGGTTGTTTGTCTCTATGTGTCAGCCGTGCAATGATCTGGCGACTTGTCCATGGTGTACCTCGCCTCTCGGCTGGGATAGGCTCCAGCTTGCCTGCGACCTTGCACAGGATAAGCAGCCATGGATAATGGTTGAATGAATGAATGAAAGCTTTGTGTGAAGTGGTGAATAAATGTAATTATCTCTGATGTTTGCAGACACATGCTGCAGAAAAAAAACATCTCTGATTCTCTTTCTGTGAAAGTGGACAGTTCTTGGCTGTTTATTAATTAAACATACAAGGTTCTCTCGTGAAAATTCAAGGTCTGGCTTGCGAGGCTAATTGAGATATAACAGTGTGTGACTGCACACTGAAAAAACATATTTTAAAAGATTTCACATAACCTGTAATTATTACTCATCATCCTTTTTCTAGCAGGTAAAGTTGCTATGATCATAAAATGAAAAATTATCAGGGATATAATGCTTCATGATTCAGATCAGTATGGTTTCTGAAGGTTACTCAGCATGATCAGTCGTAACACTGCTGATCACATACCGAAATATACTTTTTGCATTTTGTGTTATGTATAAAATTGCATCAAAATGCACTGGATGCCCCCCCCCAAAAAAGAGAACTTTTACAGTGGCGAGTTTGTGAATCCTTTGGAATTTTCTATATTTCTGCATAAATATGACCTAAAACATCATCAGATTTTCACACAAGTCCTAAAAGTAGATAAAGAGAACCCAGTTAAACAAATGAGACAAAAAAAATTATGCTTGGTCATTTATTTATTGAGGAAAATGATCCAATATTACATATCTGTGAGTGGCAAAAGTATATGAACCTCTAGGATTAGCAGTTAATTTGAAGGTGAAATTAGAGTCAGCTGTTTTCAATCAATGGGAGGACAATCAGGTGTGAGTGGGCACGCTGTTTTATTTAAAGAACAGGGATCTATAAAGTCTGATCTTCACAACACATTTGTGGAAGTGTATCATGGCATGAACAAAGGAGATTTCTGAGGACCTCAGAAAAAGTGTTGTTGATGCTCATCAGGCTGGAAAAGGTTACAAAACCATCTCTAAAGAGTTTGGACTCCACCAATCCACAGTCAGACAGATTGTGTACAAATGGAGGAAATTCAAGACCATTGTTACCCTCCCCAGGAGTGGTTGACCAACAAAGATCACTCCAAGAGCAAGGCGTGTAATAGTCAGTGAAGTCACAAAGGACCCCAGGGTAACTTCTAAGCAACTGAAGGCCTCTCTCACATTGGCTAATGTTAATGTTCATGAGTCCACCATCAGGAGAGCACTGAACAACAATGGTGTGCATGGCAGGGTTGCAAGGAGAAAGCCACTGCTCTCCAAAAAGAACATTGCTGCTCAGCTACAGTTTGCTAAAGATCATGTGGACAAGCCAGAAGGCTATTGGAAAAAATGTTTTGTGGACAGATGAGACCAAAATAGAACTTTTTGGTTTAAATGAGAAGCATTATGTTTGGAGAAAGGAAAACACTGCATTCCAGCATAAGAACCTTATCCCATCTGTGAAACATGGTGGTGGTAGTATCATGGTTTGGGCCTGTTTTGCTGCATCTGGGCCAGGACGGCTTGCCATTATTGATGGAACAATGAATTCTGAATTATACCAGCAAATTCTAATGGAAAATGTCAGGACATCTGTTCATGAACTGACTCTCAAGAGAAGGTGGGTCATGCAGCAAGACAACAACCATAAGCACACAAGTTGTTCTACCAAAGAATGGTTAAAGAAGAATAAAGTTAATGTTTTGGAATGGCCAAGTCAAAGTCCTGACCTTAATCCAATTGAAATGTTGTGGAAGGACCTGAAGCGAGCAGTTCATGTGAGGAAACCCACCAACATCCCAGAGTTGAAGCTGTTCTGTATGGAGGAATGGGCTAAAATTCCTCCAAGCTGGTGTGCAGGACTGATCAACAGTTACCAGAAATGTTTAGTTGCATTTATTGCTGCACAAGGGGGTCACACCAGATACTGAAAGCAAAGGTTCACATACTTTTGTCACTCACAGATTTGTAATATTGGATCATTTTCCTCAATAAATAAATGACCAAGTATAATATTTTTGTCTCATTTGTGTAACTGCATTCTCTTTATCTACTTTTAGGACTTGTGTGAAAATCTGATGTTTTAGGTCATATTTATGCAGAAATACAGAAAACTCTAAAGGGTTCACAAACTTTCAATCACCACTGTATCATTGAGACAAAGAATGTGAACATTGTGTGCTGTAGTTTGTAGATAAACTGTCTGTATGAGAAAGTTGCCATCACCGTTAGCAGTGTGAGGTCACTGACCTGAGGTCTGATTGTTATTGATTGAGAAGCTCAGTGAACTAAGCTCTGAGGCTGATGTTGTGTTTCTCATTCTGTTCTTCCACCCTTCATTGTTACAGGAGTAGCTCAGCAAAAAATCACATTTCCACAATGTTTCCTCCTTACACGGCCATTTAACTTTTCTTTAAATTAAACATTAGTTTCTCTGAAGTAATATAGGATACCATTGACAGTTTAGGAGGTTCTGGTGACTTCCATACAACAGTAATGTATTTGTTTGCAGTTCAGAGTGCTATATTAAAAGATCTAATATTTGATCCCTTTTTGATCTGGGAAAACATATTCAACATCCAATGAGGTAGGTTTTGGTAACCTCTGTATTGACATCTAAAACTGCCTTCCTGTAGCTTTCCATTTCTGGGCAAGACCAAAGCATATGTAGTAGTGTTCTAATTCCCACTTTATATCTTAGACAGTATATTAGGCCTTTCAGAAGTTAAATACCTGATGTATGGTATTAGATTGGATTATGACCACTATTAAATTATCATGACTTGTTAAAGAAAATGTCTGTACATTTTCACAAATTGTTTCACACTTCTCACTTTAATTCAGCAGTCAAGTGTATGACAGGTTGCCATACATATACGAGAAAAGACCTTGAGAATTTTGTTTGAGTTTTATCATGTTGACCAGAGGAAGAGAAAGGAGAGGCAGTCCTAGGCCATACTGCTGTATGCTAATAAAAATAAAAATAGCTGGGAGGAGCCATTTTTGCCATAATTACTTGAAGGGCCTAAATATAATGACTTCATGCAAGTGACTAGAACAGGGGTCTACAATCTTATCCAGAAAGGCCCAGTGAGGCTACAGGTTTTCATTACAGCCAAAATAGAGGCACACATGATAGTTGATTGGAGACGAAGATGAACTGATTAAACATGTGAAATCAGGTGTGGCTCCTGCTTGGTTGGAATAAAATCCTGCAGCCACACTTGCCCTTTCTGGATAAGATTGATGACCCCTGCACTAATGGTTTGTATACCGCTTTTGTATCAGCCCTGTGCTATCTTGTTAGTTAGATCTTGCATTTTGCCTTTATTTGTAGAAATGTATTAGATTTCATTCTGATTATTTGTTATAACACAAGATCATGATGGCCTCTGAATATTTTTAAACTAGCTCAATTTGCATAAAAAAAAAAAAAAAGAGTAACCCTGTATTGAGGAGATTAATTGTGCATGGGGCAGCCAGTTTTAAATGCAATGTGCAATGATAACTATATGGAGCTAAATAATGGCCCAAGAACATGCAATATATAAGGGAGAGCAAATCAGTGGAACATCAGCTTAGATCTGTCAAATGGCAGCATTAAAAAAAAAAAGTCTTGGCCATTCAAAAGTGGTAATTAGCATTTCAATGCAATTTCAAATGTATGGAGTTTATGAAGAATTATATTTGTTTAAACAGCTGATAAACAGTTGGGTCCAAAAGTCTAAGACTACACTGAAAAAAAAAAAAAAAAAAATTATATATAGTCAGTCCTGCGCGCTGTGGCGTGTGCACCAAAAGGTGTGCCTCGGGCTGTGCGCGCGCCAAGTGAGCTCCAGCACATGCACCGTGAACAAGGGGCACCTGTTCTCAATTCGTGAACAAAGTGTTGGGCTATTTAAGGACTGAGCTGGTGCAAGGACGATGCGAAGTATTACGCCACATTCAGTGTGCATTACCAAGCCTTGTTTCCCATGTTTGTGGTTTTCCTGGTTTCTCAACTCCTGTTCCTGGTTCTAGTTCTCATTCTCCCTCTCACATCCTGTTTGCACCTCGACTGACCCTTTGCCTGTTTTCTTGTTTATGACCTTACTTGCTGATTTGGACTGTTTGCTTTTGTGTGTATTTGATGCACTTCATGCACATGTCGCACCATATGATAATAAACACTTCTGCCTCTCTCGCGCATCTGACAGAATACTTCACCCAAAATGGATGTAGCAGAAGTGTTTCAATATGCAGTTCCACGCCGCTTCCGGGGTTCCCTGCCCCTGCCACTCACCTCGTATTTTCGTCTGAAGACTGACTGGAGTCCCCCATCAGTCTACTACGGGATATATTACCCTATGGGATTCAAGCTGCAGTGTGATCTCTTCTACAAGAACCTCCAAGAGCCCAAGCCACCCGAACCCATGGACTGGATGGACTATCTGATTCAGGCTGAACACCCATCCCTTCGTAACTCTCAGACTTTCTTTGCCATGTTAAAGTTTATTTTCGAATCCTTAGTAAGGGAGGAACCCCATGAAAATTTTTGGGGAGGGGCAATCATGCTAGAGGCCGACCCAGCTGAAAAGGCCGGTGCTCCAGAGCTCCCTCCTGTGCTCGACGCAGTCGAGGAGGCTGTTGCTCTAGAGCGCCTCCTAAAGGCAACCACTCCAGTGGTCAACTCAGATGAGGAGGCTGTCGCTCCAGAGCTCTCCCTAGTGGCTGAAGTAGAGACAGCAGAGAAGGCTGTCTCTTTTGAGCTGGTTTCTCAGCCAGAGCCAGCACCTGTTCCTGTTTCCGTGCCAGCGCCTGTTCCCATGCCAGCGTCTGCTCCAGAGGTGGAGCCAGAGTCAGTGCCAGTACCTACTCCAGAGCCAGTGTCAGAGCCTGCATCTACTCCAGAGCCTACTCCAGTGCCAGAGCCAGTGTCAGTACCTACTCTAGAGCCAGTGTCAGAGTCTGCGTCTACTCCAGAGCCAGTGCCGGAGCCAGTGTCCAAGTCTCCTCCAGAGCCAGTGCCGGAGCCAGCATCTGAGTCTCCTCCAGAGCCAGTGCTGGAGCCAGCGTCCAAGTCTTCTCCAGAGCCAGAGCCTGAGCCCAGTCCAGAGCCCTCTCCAGAGCCTGAGCCCAGTCCAAGAGCCATCTCCAGAGCTTGAGCCATCTCCAGAGCTCAAAACATCTCCAGAGCTCGAGCCCAAATCCAGTCCTGAGCCATCTCCAGAGCTCGAGCCATCTCCAGAGCTTGAGCCCAAATCCAGTCCAGAACTCGAGCCCTCTACAGAGCCTGAGCCCAGTCCAGAGTCCTCTACAGAGCTCAAGTCTAGTCCAAAGACTGAATCATCTACAGAGCTCAAGCCCGAGTCCAGTCCAGAGTCTGAGTCATCTCCAGAGCTCAAGCCCACATCCAGTCCAGAGTCCATGTCATCTCCAGAGCCTGAGTCCAGTCCAGAGTCCACGTCAAGTCTTGCGATCAAGCCTACTCCTAGCGAAGAACCCAAGCTGTGTCCAAGAGCCTGAGCCCAAACTCCCACCGGGGCCCTGTATGATGGATTTTCGCTCCTAGAGGGAGCTCTTTGGGAGGGGGTTCTGTCAGTCCTGCACACTGTGGCACATGTACCAAAAGGCGTGCCTTGGGCTGTGCGCCACGTGCCGGGTGAGCTCCAGCATGCGCACCGTGAACAAGGTGCACCTGTTCTCAATTAGTGAACTAAGTGTTGGGCTATTTAAGGACTGAGCTGGTGCAAGGACAATGCAAAGTATTACGCCACATTCAGTGTGCATTACCGAGCCTTGTTTCCCGTGTTTGTGGTTTTCCTGGTTTCTTGACTCCTGTTCCTGGTTCTAGTTCTCGTTCTCATTTTACCTCGGACATCCTGTTTGCTCCTCGATTGACCCTTTGCCTGTTTTCTTGTTTATGACCTTGCCTGCCAATTTGGACTGTTTGCTTTTGTGTGTGTCTGATGCACTTCATGCACATGTCGCACTGTATGATAATAAACACTTCTGCACATACATCCGCCTCTTTCATGCACTTGACAAGGGCGCGCACGCGCACACACACACATAAAATTTAAGACTGTAAACTTAAAAAAATAATTTTGATCAATTTAAAACAAATAAAGGAAATGTTCAATATCTTGACTATTCCACATTTGAAGTCCTGCACTATTTCTAGGTCACGTTTAAATTTTAAGAAAATTTGTAATCTTGAACATGTTAAATGCTTAGTACAAAAGGTCAGATTTTCTTGGAGTCTTATGCCTTCTATTAATGCACATATTTAGATGAGACTCTGATGGATTTGATCTAACATGAATCATTAGGTTTGACAAACTTGTGGGGTCCATGCCAGCTGGACTGTCATTAAAGGAAAAAAATACATATCATCTCCTAAAATTCTGAAATTTATGAAAATCTTTCTATGATCGTTGCAGACAATATAATATATAATTAAATATCTTGCAATAGATTTTAAAATAATGTAAAATAGGATTTTCCATGAGTGATCTCTTTTAAAGCTCTATAGTGGGGCCCCTATGGAGCCACCACTCCAACTGTTTAACACTGGCACTGGAATTAATACTGTTTGTCTATCAAGCTGTGTAAAGAGAAAAATGCACTTAGGAATCACATGTAACCAGGACATTCCTCTGTTTTCAACAAACTCTGCTTTGCATGCATAATTCTTGTGCAACTTCTAAATAATGCTTCTGTTGTGGTGATTTTATACCCTTAATGTAACCACACACATATGTAACCATGCACACATGCCTTGATATCATCATATAAACAATAATTTGGTTTATGATTATTGTATTTTGATTCCTATGTAACCACACACACCTTGATGTAATCACATAAGCAGTAATGTCCATCCATCCATTATCTGTAGCCGCTTATCCTGTTCTACAGGATCGCGGGCAAGCTGGAGCCTATCTCAGCTGACAGTGGGCGAGAGGCAGGGTACACCCTGGACAAGTCACCAGGTCATCGCAGGGCATAAGCAGTAATGATTATATATTAATTCAAAGACAAGTATGTAAAAAAAGTAAATGAAGTTGATTTGATTAAAAGTAATAAATTGATTTATGAATGGTCATAATTCCAGTAAAGACATTGAGATTGTTTATACTGAAGATTGTTTTCTGTTAAATCACAGGCCTATTCAAAAAGTGTATTATTCTATCTCCAGTACCTGCAGTGTTATCATATGTTGTAATTAGTTCATTCTGGAGTGTTTTGTATGCTAACATAATACATTTTATGAAGTTATTCTGAATTGGGTATTGTTACAAGCTGCAATGTGCATTTAAAAAAAATTTTTTTAATCCTATAGTGTGGTAGACTGGCCTAGGCCACGAGTGTTGTGCTCGTTTATACCTGCAGCTTATATCAGTCCTTAACCTGATTTGACTCTAGTCATTTTGAATCATGTATTGTATGCTCTGAATGCTGTGTTGTTCATGATGTACCACTTATCAGATGTTTTAATTCTTCCTGAATTAACCATTCACACTGGAAAATTTGGCTCGGTTGATACAAAATGAGAAGTGTGAGATGTACTGCCCAATAGAAAATGTTGAAGTGGTATGACATGACATGTTAACCAATGAAATTATTTGTATACACTTTTTTTTGAAGCTGTATAAAATGAGAACTTTGTGAGTTTGAATTGGTTCACTCTGCAGACTGAACTTGGCTTTTATTAATTTATTTATTAAAACAAAGGGCTAAACCTTTCTGCAACCTCTTGGACTTTGAATCATTTTTGCTTGGAGAGTTTAAGTTTTGGGAGTTTCCATGACACTGTCTGTCATTACACATGATGCTGGTGTGTGCAGTTTCAGTGTTAAATCTTAACTACATGCACTTAACTAGTTACGTTTAATAACCTTATTAATCCTGTGTTCACAATGACAATTGGTGGCCAGAAGTCAGTAAAATTCAATGCGAGCTGGAGCTCAACAGGAAGTGGACTGACCTTTAGCAATGTGAAGTGAAAATCTCATCTCATCTCATTATCTCTAGCCGCTTTATCCTTCTACAGGGTCGCAGGCAAGCTGGAGCCTATCCCAGCTGACTACGGGTGAAAGGCGGGGTACACCCTGGACAAGTCGCCAGGTCATCGCAGGGCTGACACATAGACACAGACAACCATTCACACTCACATTCACACCTACAGTCAATTTAGAGTCACCAGTTAACCTAACCTGCATGTCTTTGGACTGTGGGGGAAACCGGAGCACCCGGAGGAAACCCACGCGGACACGGGGAGAACATGCAAACTCCACACAGAAAGGCCCTCGCCGGCCCCGGGGCTCGAACCCAGGACCTTCTTGTTGTGAGGCGACAGCGCTAACCACTACACCACCGTGCCGCCCGAAATGAAAATTATTTGAAAAAAATTTCAAAATTGGAAAAGCAATTTTTATATCTTCTGTAGTTAATAGACATGTAAGAATTCACTAAATTCATGATGTGAGTCAAGTCATGATGTTCAAGATTGGATTTTCCCATGATACTTTTGAAAAAAAAAATTAAATGAAAATGTTATTACGAAAAAATGATACATTTATTTTCATATGCTATCAACTTAAATATTCCTTTAGTTAAATATAAATATTTTGTTTTATTTTCTTAATAACCAACAATAATTTGCCCACATTTGTAAAGGTTGTAGTAAAATTTACTCGCCTATTAACTAAAATATTCTTTTTTTTAAATGGAAAAAGTTAATAAATGGGCCTCTTAAACTTTTATGAACATTTACCTCTACCTCCATTTTTCTTCTCTTTTATTTAGCTTTCAGTAGTCTGTAAAAAGATCGCTTAAATTTCTTGTTGAATCTATTTGTACAGTCGATCACACAACAGCTCTTTCCCATTTTAAATGTTCTTTTTTGTGTGTGTTTTCGTGGAGTTAGTGCTGTGCTACTTCTGCTTAGAGTGAAGTCTTGTGCATTCCCACTTTTGTACATTATTGTGCCTCCTGCTGTCTAAACAACACAATTACAGCAGGGAAAAAATAATTATGCTGCCCAATAATAACCGGGGAGTTTTTTTTCATCAATTTGAATCATCATAAATTTGTACCGCAATTCATCATTGCAAGATATATCGTTACATGCCTATTATCTAGCTATGTCATCTGTTTAGCTGTATCACAGCTAAACATGGCAACTGGCAATAAACTAAAGAAAGGCCCACTAGCAACCAACATGGAGTGATTTGTACTGCAAAATGATGTGAATGCAGCATTAGCTATGTAATTTCTTTTCTTTTTTAAAAGAAAAAAGGAGAAAAATAAAAAGATGCAAGAAGAAGTCAGAGTGCCAAAAATATCAAGTAAAGATTATCTTGAATAAAGTATACTGTATAATAATTACAGTGGTGCTTGAAAGTTTGTGAACCCTTTAGAGTTTCCTGTATTTCTGCATAAATATGACCTAAAACATTATCAGATTTTCACACAAGTCCTAAAAGTAGATAAAGAGAATCCAGTTAAACAAATAAAACAAAAATATTATACTTGGTCATTTATTTATTGAGGAAAATGATCCAATATTACATATCTGTGAGTGGCAAAAGTATGTGAACCTTTGCTTTCAGTATCTGGTGTGACCCCCTTGTGCAGCAATAAATGCAACTAAATGTTTTTGGTAACTGTTGATCAGTACTGCACACCAGCTTGGAGGAATTTTAGCCCATTCCTCCGTACAGAACAGCTTCAACTCTGGGATGTTTGTGGGTTTCCTCACATGAACTGCTCACTTCAGGTCCTTCCACAACATTTCGATTGGATTAAGGTCAGGACTTTGACTTGGCCATTCCAAAACAATAACTTTATTCTACTTTAACCATTCTTTGGTAGAACAACTTGTGTGCTTAGGGTCATTGTCTTGCTGCATGACTCACCTTCTCTTGAGATTCAGTTCATGGACAGATGTCCTGACATTTTCCTTTAGAATTCGCTGGTATAATTCAGAATTCATTGTTCCATCAATGATGGCAAGCCATCCTGGCCCAGATGCAGCAAAACAGGCCCAACCCATGATACTACCACCACCCTGTTTCACAGATGAGATAAGGTTCTTCTGCTGAAATCCAGTGTTTTCCTTTCTCCAAATATAACACTTCTCATTTAAACCAAAAAGTTCTATTTTGGTCTCATCCGTCCACAAAACATTTTTCCAATAGCCTTCTGGCTTGACCACATGATCTTTAGCAAACTGCAGCTGAGCAGCAATGTTCTTTTTGGAGAGCAGTGGCTTTCTCCTTGCAACCCTGCCATGCACACCATTGTTGTTCAGTGCTCTCCTGATGGTGGACTCATGAACATTAACATTAGCCAATGTGAGAGAGGCCTTCAGTTGCTTAGAAGTTACCCTGGGGTCCTTTGTGACCTCGCCGACTATTACACGCCTTGCTCTTGGAGTGATCTTTGTTGGTCAACCACTCCTGGGGAGGGTAACAATGGTCTTGAATTTCCTCCATTTGTACACAATCTGTCTGACTGTGGATTGGTGGAGTCCAAACTCTTTAGAGATGGTTTTGTAACCTTCTCCGGCCTGATGAGCATCAACAACACTTTTTCTGAGGTCCTCAGAAATCTCCTTTGTTCGTGCCATGATACACTTCCACAAACGTGTTGTGAAGATCAGACTTTGATAGATCCATTCTTTAAATAAAACAGGGTGCCCACTCACACCTGATTGTCATCCCATTGATTGAACACAGCTGACTCTAATTTCACCTTCAAATTAACTGCTAATCCTAGAGGTTCACATACTTTTGCCACTCACAGATATGTAATATTGGATCATTTTCCTCAATAAATAAATAATCAAGTGCAACCCACCTAAAGATTTGGTTACTAAACCTAAATATATTGAATATCTCATTCATCTCATTATCTCTAGCCACTTTATCCTGTTCTACACGGTCGCAGGCAAGCTGGAGCCTATCCCAGCTGACTATGGGCGAAAGGCGGGGTACACCCTGGACAAGTCGCCAGGTCATCACAGGGCTGACACATAGACACAGACAACCATTCACATTCACACCTACGGTCAATTTAGAGTCACCAGTTAACCTAACCTGCATGTCTTTGGACTGTGGGGGAAACCGGAGCACCCGGAGGAAACCCACGCGGACACGGGGAGAACATGCAAACTCCGCACAGAAAGGCCCTCGCCGGCCACGGGGCTCGAACCCAGACCTTCTTGCTGTGAGGCGACAGTACTAACCACTACACCACCGTGCTGCCCCTATATTGAATAAATATGATAAATATACAGATACATATTTAAATACATAAATATATACATAGGGATAAATAGATTAATATAACTACTTAGAAGTTTATAAATATTGTTTGCTGTTAACAGGAAGCAGGGCTTTTATTTTGGCAAGGTCTTTCTTGTCGCCAAGATACGGGCACTGTATTACTCTCCCGCGCTTGACGCTTGATTCCTTCGATAGCTTTAATACTGGATAACTTGATCTCTCTTGAACCTTAAATTATCTTTCAGCATTTACTTCCCAAATTACTTCTCTCTTTATACTGCCCGAACATTCATCTTTCCCTTGTTTAATTTCCTTCTGGATCTCTCCGGTGAGTTATTCTGATTTTGTTTTCGTTAGCATCACTTGGCGATGCATTGAATTGTATGGGGCCAGCATATTAGCATGCTAGGGTAATATTTATGGACAGATTTTACCGATGTTTAAAAAACCAATCGGAGATGTTTAGTCTTTTGCTGTTCTGCTAGTGTATATGTTTGTTTATGTTCTGGGATGAGTTTATTATTGTCAGTGTGATGTATTTATGATCTATGTAAATGCTAATAGTCAGGGCCGTTGACAGCTTTGGCTGGGCCCGGGACAAAATAATCTGAGTGGGCCCCCCCAAAATAATCTGAGTGCCCCCCACACACACATATCGCCACACAGCAACCACCCACACCCAACCCCTCTTTTCACAGTCTCCATTCACTCCAACCCTTAAATAACAGGTATTCCAAGCCCATTATAACAGTCAACCATTTTATTTCAACATTTCAACATATTTACAGTTTGAACATTTCCTTAGTCTGCAACTATTCAGGTGCGAAATGCAATGCGCTGGACTTTTGCTGTGGCAAAGTCGTCAATAAGGTCATTGAAGTCCAGCTTCTTTGCAAGTTCGCGCTCTATAGAGAGCATAGCCAGCCCATTGAGCCTCTCCTGTGACATGTTTGAGCGCAGGTAGTTGATAAACCAAAATGATTGTTTACGGGATGGAACTGGGCCTCAATGAGAACGGAGTTATGGCTTTCCCAAAATCTGAACATAGAAGCATCACCACTAGTGATGTGTACAGTGAGTTTTTCAGTGTATTTTTTTTGTCTTGTTTTTCATAAACGTCCTTTCCGTACTCGATTTAGAATGTTACAAAAAAAATTGACACCCTCCCAACCACGTAACATTAGCCTATCTGACCTGGGGGCTGACACGTTTATTACGGATAAACCAAAAGGATTACAACGTTCCCTGGATATAGAACTGGACCGAGAAGATTTCAAAATCTTAACGTGTAAGGCTGCTGGGCCATAGAAGGTTCACGCTGCACGCTACACGTTCACGTGAAGAACCGGACCCTGGGCCATTAAACTTCATGCTTGGATGTTCACGTGTTGCGTCTGTTCTACTTTGACCGAGTAACCAACAATATGGACTCTTCGGATGACGACGATTGCCTCATTCTGCTTTTACTGAGACAGAGGAAGAGAAAAAGGAACAGAATTTGGAGCCGAGAACACTTCCTTCTGAGAGAAACCCGTGGTGAATTTCACCAAACATTCTATAATCTGCTTGACAATCCTGATGAAGAACTATTTTTCAATTATACCATTCAATTATATTTTTTCTGAAGTTTTCCCCTGAAAGCATAGCGTTATCTCCCTAGACCCGTTCTGATTGGCTGGCGCGGCGGTGACCGCATGCATTGACTGGAATTTCCGTCTTCACGCCTAGAAAAAAAGTGTGCATGTTCATTTCACGCTTCACGCGTGAAGCGTGCAACGTGAACGCCGTTCTATGGCCCAGAGCAAGTCATGCTACGTTTGTCCATTTTTCTTTACACGCGTGCAGCGTGAACCTTCTATGGCCCAGCAGCCTAAAACATTTGGATATGATTGCCACATACATATACACATACAAACAGCCACTCAAATCTCCACTGCCAAGCCTCTACCTCTCCAACGCCAGATCCATGTAAACAAAACGGACGATTTGGAATTACCTTATTCTATTATCGGCTGGTCAGTGCTATACTCAATACTTAAGTGACTTACCCATCCAGTGAGGATCATTTTGTTTACAAGATGCCACATCTGAGTCGCTGACAAATCCTGAATTTCTGTAAAGATAACTGTGCAGAGGTTTATAAGCACGCAGTGCTTCACCACTGAACAGCGAGGGAAAGTTGATGAGGTAATCATACACGTCCGGGTATTCCGCTGGCAGTTCAATATCCGGTCGTGAAAACTCCGCCCGGAAAGCCATAAGGGTCACAAATCTGTAGATCGTTTATTTTAGACATATATCTAGTTATCTGTTCATTAGAAAAATGAGCCGTGTAGTCCGTCGGTTGAAATTGATCCATTCTGTACACGAGTGCAGCAGTATTCAGCGGTGTTTTTGACCGACAAGATGGCGGTTGTGTACTTTCCGGTCACGTGACTGCAAGATCTCTATAGTGCCGTGTTATTTGGCGCCTTAATCAAAGACCAAACCATTTCTGCATTAGGGGTGGTACGTGGGTTCTTGAATCTATTTTCGAAGACAATAAAGGCAAAAGAACCAGAAATCATTCATTGAATGCAAATATAGCACATTTTCCTCCCCCAAATCAACACATTTTGAAATGAAACAGAATGATTAATGGCATCTTCATGAGGGACCAGTTCTGGGCCCCCCCTCATGCCTGGGCCCGGGACAAAATACCCGGTTGTCCCCCCCGTCGACGGCCCTGCTAATAGTACCGGACTCTTCAGAAATGGGAGACGTTAAAGAGCGGTGTGGAATGTTAGGGAGCACGCGCACAGTAGCCTGTGTGTGTGTGTGTGTGTGTGAGAGAGAACAGCACCTCCTCTCTCTCATTACTTGAGTGAATGACGGAATGTTGTAGCTGTGCCTCATTTAGTGAAATGTTGATTTCTGATTAAACTGCTATAGAGTGCTCCGAGATGATGCTAAAAATAGTAACACTGCGGTCTGCGTGGCCATCTTGGAAGTCACTCGCTCCAGAGCGCTCATAGAGTACACATCATAGAGTACACATTCACCAATTCGTTTCCGTGTTAGAGGGCTTAGAAGCTTGGATTTTTTAAGAATTTAGACATCTGAAGTGATGGAGCACTACTGTGAAAGTTTGGATAAGCAGGCACGGGAGCGTTATGCTGAGAAGGTACGTTTCATTGGGAATGTAGATCCATACACTGTTAATGAGAAGGAATGGAAAGCTGACCCCAGCTTGTTGCCGCATGTGACATACATCGATCTTGTGAACTATCTAGTGTTTCACCCAAGTCCATTTTGTGAACTAAAGGATTTCCAGAACTACAAGAGTATGGAAGCATATGATAGATTTGTGTCCGGTTGGGTCCGCGATGTGTCGGTGTTATAACTATTATAATTATTATCAGTTATTTTAGTCAGTGAATAAAATGTAGGCCTAGTATGTAACTTGTACTAACAGCATGTGTACATAAACATTACTAGGCCTAGATCTTAAATGCCATTTGATGCAACAATGCACTGCAGTAGACATAAGCTACCTAATGTGACAAATATATCCATTAATCATTGCTGAAAGTACATAGAAAAGATAATAGTTTGTATCACATTTATTTTAGTAACTATGAAATTCAAGACAATTTAACCTACCTGACACAAAGTGATCAGAACAAATCCGGATACAGTCAAGTTGTCCTAAATTTGATCGGTTAATGGCAGCCAGCCACTGTTGTCTCCTCCGCTCGCTTTTCTCCTGTGCTGCAATTCCCTGGTTAGTCACGACTTTAGGGAGTCTGTGGAAGCTTTTGCCACCCTTTCCCCCCCGGCTACTACAGCCAACAATGATGCACGTATTCGGCATTGTCACCCCTTTTTGCTTCGCTGAACAACAACAATGCACTGACACAGCGACCTTTGACTTCCAATATGGCCGCCGCTGGGTTCGCGCTGACCTCGAAGCACTCTATACCGCAGATTGGTTTTTGATGTGAACTGAAATTGGATGGCGAGTCAGTCCCTGGATCCTGGAACCTCCTCTGAACACTGGAACCTCCTCTGGACCATCTGGAAGATCCACACTATCAGCTGGATTACGCTAAGCACACATGCACTGATATTTTACACCCACACTTTTCTTCTCTTTTGGACATTTTATTTGATTTGATACTTTGAATTTGAAGAGCTCTCTTTCATTTATTTTTTGGGGTGTTTATTATTTGAATCTTTTTGTTACTATTTTCTTTATTCTCTATTAAGAGAAAGGGTCAAATTTAACTTGTATCATTTAATAAATACTATACTGTTTTTCTACCTTTTAAATGGTTGCCTTTTTGTCAATTCACTCCCCCTGTAATGTTGTGCCTAAACTAAACGAACTACCTGATATTAGTTAGATAGCACCTCTCTTAAGGGGTGTTCACACGGCAACTTTTACTCTGGTGTAGCACCGGGGCTGCCCCGGTAGAGCGTTCACACAGTACAAAGTTATACCGGTGTAGCCCCTGAAAGCTGCTTAAACCGGTGCAAATCTAACCCTGCTCGGGAGGTGGTTTAAGAAATTTACTCCGGAGTAAATGCTAGTTTGCGGGGCAGCACCGATATAAAATGGGATGTCTGAATGCTACAGGGGTAGACTCGCTATGCGTGAGGAGAGCTGATTACATACGGGCATTGCATAATTTGCATCCTGGTATTTTGCACTTACAAAATGGCGAATATCAACAACAACAGAACTGCGTGTCTTCCAGTGTTGCCAGATTGGGCGGTTTTAAGTGCATTTTGGCGGATTTGAGCATATTTTGGGCTGGAAAACGTCAGCAGTATCTGGCAACAGTGGTGTCTTCATCCACGTTGTTTTCCCGGCACTTGGTGATGCCATGACAACCGGGAAAAGGAAGTACATTTTCATGCATGTGCATATTTCATTTCCGCATTATTACTATCGTATAGCACGGTCGCAAAAACTGCCGTGTGAATGCAAGTGGGGCTGCACCGGTGCTAACACGCTTCTCTCTAGTAAGCAAGTTTGTGACGTGTGAACGCTCCACAAAATGTACACCGGTGTAAGATATATCGCAACAAAATACATCGGTGCAGCATCGATGCAAATATGTGCCGTGTGAACACCCCTATAAATGTACTTATATTTTTCCTAGTAGAGTAGAGGGGTGCTACACAAGTATATATATATTTTTTTGTCTCATTTGTTTAACTGGGTTCTCTTTATCTGCTTTTTGGACTTGTGTGAAAATCTGATGATTTTTTTTTAGGTTATATTTATGCAGAAATATCGGCTGTTTCACAATTGAGTGTACCCATTTATTTTTCCACACGTTACCAGTTGATAAGAAAGTCTACATAAGATATTACTGTTTTAGACCTTTATTTTCCCAAAGCTGGTGTAACAAGGAACACAACATTAAAAGAAATAGGGAAATCCGTCAATATTTGGTGAAACTATCGACAAAAATACTACCTAAAAATGTCCCAATTTTAGTGTTACCAGGAGTCATTCAGTTTTTTTCACATTCTAACCATTGCACCTGACATCACAAACATGGCTGCTACCTTAAAATTCCTTATTTTGTACAAGCAGTCATATGTCAAATAGAGATATTACCATTTTTTGAAGATATACCAACTTTTTTTTTGCCAGCAGGGTTATTTTTTTTTTTACTTTTACCCACATGTTACCAATTTTAATCTAATATTTACTTAAAGATTTCAAAGTCTGTAGTATTGTTTTAATGTGCTGTGATGTGTTAGTTTGACATGTAAAGTTTTCATACGATGTATGTAAGAGAACAAAAGTAGAATGAAATCATTGCTACTTTCATCTGACACACAGCTAAGGATTAAAGTATAGGCTGTGATTTTCCGAAAAATTCTGTCCCGTCCGTACCCCCTCCTAATTTCTACACAAAGTAAATACTACAAGCTTTTAATTGTGATGGTTTACAAGTCTCTTTAGCCAAATACCAAAACACCATATAAACCATATCTGTGATAAAGACCTTGTCTGATGTAGCACAATAAACCTCAAATGTCCCGTCCGTACCCCCACTTTTAGTTTTTAGCAAAATACTGTGGAGAATGGCACTCCAATTGCTAAGAAGACATATACTAAAGACTTAAAAGATACAAACAGTTAATCTCCTCACTAAAAATTGTAGTTTCTAATGAATTCATCAACATTTTCTTTCACAGATTTTTTCATTAACCCACATCTGGTATACACCCCCATAGACTTTAGGAATGGTCATTTCCAGGGCTGCCTGGGATAGGTATGAGATGAAATATGATATTGCCCTGGAGTTACCATCCCATTTTGCCCAGACCATGTGCTCTCCTCTAGCCCAGCTCAGTCAGTATCAACTCTACATGTATGCCTACATTTCACAGGTATGTAAGAAAGTTATATGACCAGCCTTTTGGTATGTGATTTCACCTACACCAAGGTCATTTGAACACGATTTGACAGTAAGAAAAGTGATTATTATCTTCCTCTATGCCAGGAAAATACATATACTTTGTATGTAAAGCCCTAAATTATATAAGCCATATAGGTAGAACTGTTCATGTTTTAATGTAATTAGAATGTCCAGCTCCCTTTTTACTTAGTCTAGACACTATTACAGTATCTATAGATGATTTATTTAACTGGTATTAGTGAATAAATGTGTTTCGAAATGTTTGGACAAGTCCCTGCAGTATCAGTCTTTTTGACCTGGTGTGTCCCGTCCGTACCCCCACATACACTCATGTTCATAAAATGATCATACAAAAGTCCCTTGATGTGTTGCCCAGGTATAAAAGGTAGAATCTTATGTAGAAGTATATAAAGGATGAAATACTACCAGTGTTTAACTATCAAAGTGCCTGAACTTTAAAATTTCGTATTTGACCTTTGCCTCCACATAAAATGACAGCAAGGTATTATCATCGCCTTATGATAAATGACCAGAAAATGACATAACAAGGTGTTACTGCAAATCAAAGTTAGTTTTCTGGTGCTGTAGATACTAGTAATGGAAGATAATATGGAATAGTGTTTATCTTTTGTTCTTCATTTGGGTATACTGTATGTAACTTTACATACAGTCTTACAGTTGTCCCGTCCATACCCCCTTCGTGACCCATTAAAAAAAAGACCTGTATCACAATAACCAAGAGGTGTTGTGCAGAGATCTTTTAGGATACTAAGCCCAAGGTATGTACCTTTGAACTGCCAACATCAATTTTGAAGTATATTAAAGTTGATTTTTCAACCTCAGTGACACCTGTTTGGTACACTCAATTGTAAAACAGCCGTATAGAAAATTCCAAAGGGTTCACAAACTTTCAAGCACCACTGTATATGTTTTGTTATAGAAATGTTTGGTTTACTTTTACAATGGTAGACAATTGTGACCATATACAGTGGTACCTCGGGTTACGAACTTAATTCGTCCTTTGACTCCGTTCGCGAACCGAATTAATTTTTTCCATTGAAATTAATGTAAATCCAATTAATCCACTCACTGGCCCCAGAAACAGAGGGTGTTTCTTTTTAAACTTTTTATGTATGGAAAAAATACAGAAAGGAATTAAAGGTAACATTAATTATAAAAAAAATACAGTAATACTAAAATAAAACATAATTGTACAGTACACTTTACCTTTGTGGTTGATAGTTGCTTGGTGAGATCAGAAACATGAACACCACGTTCATGTTTAACTATTATTTCCTTCTTCGTTTCAACAGTAATACATTTTGGCTTCTTAACAGCACTATCACTCACATTTTTCACTTTCTTCAGAGCCATAATGAGTGTTAATTTAATGTAAAAAGCAAAAAAGAAATCGTATCAACACAACGCAATGACGAACAATGTTCACAGTGCACCACTTTGAGTACAACTGATGCTGCCGCACGCCTCACGTGGTGCAGAAGCCCGCCAGTTTGTGCATCCATGCATCGAAGCATTATTTTGTTTGGAAATGGTGTTCGTAGCTCGATTTGTTCGTGAATAGGGATGTTCGTGACCCGAGGTTTGACTGTATTTCAAGTAAAAAGATGCATGTTTGCAGAGTATTAGGTGTTAGCTCTGAGTAAAACTGGCATTTACTGTATGGTTGTTTCTCACTTTATGCTGGATCTGTTATTTAGGCCATTGTTTTCTCCTCACTTTCACATTGAGGTGTATGTTTTTGTTTGATTTTTTTTTTTTTAAGACAGTCCAGCAAATCTACTCACTTCACTTTAACAGCACCAATCATCTCATTCACACAGTCTCAATCATCATCTCTGGAGGTGTGGGTGGTTAAAATATCAGTGTTGCTTTGTCTGGCCTCAAATGCTAGATCATTCTCAGCATCTGTTCTTACTGAGAAAAAGTAGGGGTGTATTTTGATCTCAGACTCACACAGACTCTGACTAATGCAGTCCAATGTCATTCAGTGATCTCTGCAGCATTTGCAAGCTCATTATGCATGTGTGCATAGTACCAGAGTGTGCAATTTAACACAGACTGATGGATTGTTTGTTCTGTCTGAATGTTAATGCTAAAACACATAGTAGTACATGCTCAAAGCATTTATTTGCTTCTTCTTTTGTCCAGAATACATCCCATGTTTTCCTTTTTCAGCTACAAAACACAGAGCCAATCATTGATTCTGATACATCACAGCATGTCCGTTTTATTACGGAGACTAAACTCATGCTAGCTCTGCTGGAACTCACAATGTTGTATGTACTTTCGGGACCACTAAAAATCCTGTTCTTCAATGTGGCACAAACATTACTATAATAGGACACAACAGCTTCCTTCGAGTCACTGTTAAATCACAATATGGGTATATTCAGAGCAGCGCAGTGCTGGAGGCTGATCATGTTGTCTGCAATTGGGGGAAAAAAAAACCTCATAATTGACACCAGCCCAAGTCCAACACCGGCGACATTCAATCAATGATGGGGATTTAAGTACAAACTCCTTGGCTTCAAAGTCATTGAATGCAACCCAAACTGAGCTAAAACTTTATCTTAACAACTGAAGGTTGTATTTGAAATTGTTTTGAGTGTCTAGTGAGGATCTGATACAGAAATTGTACACACTGGTAGTCAGAGAAAGCACACTGTGCACTTTGTAATTCAGACCTACAGGCTTAAGCATGATATAGAGGTTACATGAGAGTTATGCACATGGGGAGTTTGATTAAATGTTTGTTACGCGTGATTCTGACCTTGAATTTGAGTGCATTTTTCTTCTGCAATATTAGTTTCAGCAAGGAGCAGTATTAAGTCCAGCACCAATGTCTGACAGTTTACTGTAACCATAGTAAAATATGTCAGCAGCTATCCCATGCCCCATGTGGTCTCCTAGAGCACTTGGGGAGAAACCCAATTCACCTCCTTACTGGAACTCACTGAAGGATACTGAGAGGTTGCTGTCACCCCTGCCGCAAGACCCAAAACAGCCTTCAGTACAACCACAGGCAACTGACATTACTGGGTTCTCCCCTTTGGCCTCCATGGGTGTAAGTGACCTTTCGATGCCTGATGGAGATCATCCTGCGACCCCATGATGCTGCTGAACTTAACAACATGCTCATCCACCTGGCAGCTGGGGCTCACAAAGGCACAGTACCTGAGCTACTGCATCGGTCAGAGACTGCTAAAGCCATCCATCCATTATCCATAATCTTTTATCCTGTGCAGGGTCACGGGCAAGCTAGAACCTATCCCAGCTGACTATGGGTGAGAGGCGGGGTACACCCTGGACAAGTTGCCAGATCACAGGGCTGACACATAGAGACAAACAACCATTCTCACTCATATTCACACCAATTAGCCTAGCCTGCATGTCTTTGGACTGTGGGGGAAACCGGAGCACCCGGAGGAAACCCATGCAGACATTCACACAGAAAGGTCCCATCGGCCACTCAGCTCAAACCCAGAACCTTCTTGCTATGAGGTGACAGTGCTAACCAATACACCACCGTGTTGCCCCATTGACATAATATAATAAAATAATAATAATTGGTTGTTGTGTTTGTGATATACCTCATATTTTAAAAGTGACAAACTGATTCTCTCTCTCTGACTCATTCAGTCTCACTTGGCTGCTCTTGAGGTGAATGTTTGAGGCCCTTCTTGAGGGGAATGGTTGTAGAGATGCTGCTGATAGCTGTTTTTGTCAAAAGCTGTTTGGACATTTGCAGATGGGTACACTGTTAAAAAAAAATCTGCACTAATGTTATTGATGGTATGCAGTGATATGTAAGATATATGAAGATATGTAGAAAAGTTGGCACAATTATCTTTGCCTTTTCCTGCTTTGTGCCACTTGCTGTCATGCTGTTAATAAATGTTTTTTGCTTTTGGGAATATCAGAATATATTCCACACATCTTTGAACTTTTGAAATACTGCTCCCTTCTCATTGTCTTCTTTATATTAGGCCTCTATATGGGTGCTGTAAATTAAAATGCTTTTGACTTGAGTCAAATATAAAAAGGTGTTTACATGCCAGGATATTTATTGCTCAGTGTTGGTTAGGGTGCATCAGTTGCCCTCACTTTCATAAAATCTGATGCATTTTTGTTTGGGTGTTCCTTTTCACCAATAAAGACATCCTGTAAAAATTTTTTGACCATATTCAAAAGTCTAATGGTGGCACCATGAGGTTCATTTTTTGCCAAAAAACACTTATTTTATGTTTTCGCGTAAGGTTTGAATCACAACGTTGCACTCCATTTACTGATTTGTTGTGACCCAGAGATCATGTTAAGAATCTTTGCAAGGGATTGAGAAGCATTAATGTGATTCATAATACATTTGTATTGTTTAAAAGTAGTTGAACAATGATTCAATGAACAGCTAAAACTCAAACTGTGCTTGATAATATATTTAGAATATGTACTAAAAATGTGTATCTAAAATATTTGGTATACTCTATAAGGTGCCATAATGTTTCATGAAAAGTGATCGAAATTTTGTCATAAAAGTCATAAAATAGCAGCTTTTTCCATAACTTTGAGCTCCTGGTGCCACCATTAAACTTTTGAATTTTGTCAAAATATTTCACCCAGTGTGTTTTCTTACCAAAAGGAACATAAAAACAAAAATGCATCATGATCAGAGGAACTTTTCATTTTTAGGGGGCAACTGATGCACCCTAGTGTTGGTGGCTGTGTACATGTATACAGTGGTGGTTGAAAGTTTGTGAACCCTTTGGAATTTTCTGTTTCTGCATAAATATGACCTTGCAGGGGCACTGCATTGTTCATAATTCACAGCCAGATATTAGGTGTTCAATTGAAATGATTGTTTCTGTCACGTCCTGCATTACCTGTTGAGTCGTTGTTTTACTCTATACTGCATTGCGTTATGATGACATTGGTTGGTGCGTCTAGACTTGACATATAAAACTGACATGCAGTAAGTTTTGAGAGGATTAAAGTTTTCCCGAGTTCGGGCTTTAAAACCTATCCTCTGTGTCTGTCTCCCCACTGTGTCAACACCTTTATACTGGTGACCCCAACGACTCTTTGGACGGTAATCCTGAGAGTTTTTTTTTTTTACTACAATGGAGGCTAACGCTGTTGTGCTCAAGTTACCGGAGTTTTGGGAAGGTCATGCGGCGGTGTGGTTTGCTCAAGCAGGCGCTCAATTCGCGATCAGACGGATAACGGATGATGCAATGAGGTATTACTATGTGGTCACAGCCCTGGGTAGCTCAACTGCTGTCAGAGTCGTGAGTTTGCTGCAGAATCCTCCGGCTGAGGATAAATATGGCAGCCTTAAAGCGCTTTTGCTGGGGACTTTCGAACTGAACAATTCTGAACGAGCCCGCCGTTTGCTTTCATTGAGCGGTTTGGGTGACGCAAAGCCTTCGGAACTGATGGACCACATGCTGTCTCTCCTCGGCAAACATGAGCCTTGTTTTATCTTCAGGGAGCTCTTCCTTCAGCAGCTGCCAGGGGAGGTGAGATCGGCGCTTGCTCGTTCTTCCATCAGTGACCTGCACGACCTGGCTAAGAAGGCAGATAAGTTTTTTGTTTGTTTGTTTGTTTGTTTGTTTTTGTTTTTGGTCATGCAGCACTGCAAGGCAGCTGTCCACCATTGTGCTGCAGAATCAGTGCCACCAGAGGGAGCTCTCGTCGCTGCAGCGCAACAAAGGAAGCAAGGCCTGTGTTTCTACCACGCTCATTTCGGGCCCAAGGCTATGAAGTGCCGCCCACCCTGACGCTTCAAGGCGTTGGGAAATGGGGGGGCCGGCGCTCGTTTACAGCAATGAACGTCGGCCATGCAGGCGGTTTGCTGTTTGTCACCGATGCTGTTTCCGGACTTCATTTCCTCTGTGACACAGGTGTGCAGGTAAGCGTCTTGCCTGCTACAGACTTGGGCATTCAGCAGGGTAAATGGGGTCCTGTATTGAAGGCCACAAACGGGAGCTCCATCCAGACTTTCGGTGAGCGCAGCGCCGTGGTGTCTTTTGGTGGACAACAGTTTACCTGGAACTTTGTGGTGGCAAGAGTGTCCACGCCCCTACTGGGCGCAGATTTCCTTTGCACTCATGGCTTTCTGGTGGATGTTAGAAACCGACGACTGATCAATGCAGAGACTTTTACCTCACTCCCCTGCACACATAGCTGTTCCAGTTCGTCCCGTCTGTCCAGCACCTTTGCGGTGAATGAGTTCTCATGCCTCCTGGGGGAGTTCCCCGCCCTCACCCAACCAACTTTCTCATCCGGCATGGTCAGACATGGTGTGGAGCGCCACATCGCAACTGTTGGTCCCCCAGTTCATGCGCACGCGCTAGGCGCTTGGATCCTGGGAAGCTCGCCATTGCCAAGGCAGAGTTCGAGATGCTGGAGCGCCTTGGCATCGTACGGCATTCTAACAGCCCTTGGGCTTCCCCATTATACATGGTTCAGAAGCCTGGTGGAGGATGGCGTCTGTGTGGTGACTACCGCCACTTGAATGAGGCCACTACACCCAACCACTACCCTGTTCCTCATATTCAGGACTTTTCTGCCCGGTTGGCTGGTAAGGTCTTTTTTTTTTTTTCAAAGGTGGACCTCATCCATGGTTATCACCAGGTGCCGCTGCATCCACAGGACATTTCCAAGACCGCTGTCATCACTCCTTTTGGTTTGTTTGAATTCCTCCGCATGCCATTTGGGTTAAAAAATGCTGTTCACACTTTTCAGCAACTCATGGACAGTGTTCTGCGCAACCTGCAGTTTGTTTTTGTGTACTTGGATGACATTCTCGGTGTTAGTACTTCCAAGGCTGAACACCTGGTGCACCTCAGGGTTCTATTTCAGCGTTTGAGCGATCATGGACTGATCATCAACACAGCCAAATGCTAGTTTGGTTTGTCTGCTGTTGATTTCCTTGGCCACCATGTCACGAGCAAGGGCGCAGCTCCACTGGCTGCGAAGGTGGAGGCCATATGCCAGTTCCCACAGCCGGTCACGGTCAGGGCCCTACAGGAGTTTCTAGGCATGGTGACCTTCTACCATCGTTTCATCCCACATGCAGCCCACCTCATGCGTCCCCTCTATGAAGCTCTTAAGGGTAAGGCTGCTAAGCACACAGTTGACTGGACAGAGGAGAGGACTCAGGCGTTCATGGACACCAAGACAGCCTTGGCCAATGCTACCATGCTAGCACACCTGTCCCTGGATGCCCCTATTGCCATCACGACAGACGCCTCTGACTATGCTGTCAGGGCCATCCACGAATAGCTAGTTGATGGCGCTTGGCAGCCACTGGCCTTTTTCAGCCGACAGTTGCACCCAGCTGAGAGGAAGTACAGCACGTTTGACCGAGAGCTGCTAGGCCTGTTCCTGGCCGTATGATACTTTCGTTTCCTGTTGGAAGGCTGAGCATTCACTGTTTTCGTGGACCACAAGCCCTTAACCTTTGCTATGGCCAAAGTTTCAGAGCCGTGGTCTGCCCAGCAGCAGTGTCAGCTTTCCTTTATTTCAGAGTTCACAACGGATATCCATCTTGTGGCAGGGAAGGATAATCATGTGGCAGACTGTCTCTCTCGTCGGTTTGCGGGGGCAGTGCATCTCGGGGTGGATTATGTCCGCATGGCGGTGGACTAGGTCCACGACGCTGATGTTCAGGCGTACAGGACTGCCATCATTAGACTGCGTTTGGCAGATGTTCCTTTTGGCAATGCAGATGTCATCCTGGTTTGTGATGTATCCACAGGTCAGGACCGACCCATTGTTCCTGGCAGTTGGCACAGGCAGGTGTTTGATGCGGTGCATGGCCTTTCCCACCCTGGCAGGAGAGCATCACAGAAGCTGGTGGCAACAAAGTTTGTTTGGCATGGCCTCAAAAAGGATGTTCATGACTGGGCCGCTGCCTGCCTCGAATGTCAGCGGGCTAAGGTGCACCGTCACTCTAAAGCCCATCTTGAAACCTTTCATGTCCCGGAGAGACGTTTTGACCATGTACATGTGGACCTGGTGGGACCCTTGCTGACCTCCCAGGGCTTTACACACCTGCTCACTGTGGTTGACCGCACCACTCGTTGGCCCGAGGCCATTCTACTCCAGTCCATCTCCACAGCTGATGTCGCGTGGACATTCCTGAGCACATGGGTAGCCCGTTTTGGTGTCCCTTCTGACATAACATCAGACCGCAGTTCACGTCGGAGTTATGGGTTGCAGTCACCAACAGCCTCGGAGCACAGATACACCACACCACAGCCTACCACCTGCAAGCCAATGGACTATGTGAGCGGTTTCACCGTTCATTGAAAGCCGCATTACGGGCAAGCCTCCGTGATGAAAGCTGGGTGGATCATTTGCCTTGGGTAATGTTGGGGCTGCGGGCTGTTCCCAAAGAGGATCTACTTTCTTTTGCAGCCGAATTGGTCTATGGGCAGCCTCTGTAGGTGCTGGGTGATTTCTTGCCTGATGTTATCCGCCCATGGTCTGCTGGTCAGCAGCGGCAGGCGCACCTCCAGGGTGCCCAGGTTTTTGCGCTAGTGCCCACCTCTCAGCACGGCATGCCGCGTTCACAGCTCTTACCAGGACTGCAGGATGCGGCATATGTTTTCATCCGTCATGATGCTCACCGCAGCCCCTTGTGCCTGCTCTACAATGGTCCGTTCCGGGTGCTGGAAACAGGGGACAAATTTTTTGTCATCGACGTCAGGAGCAAGTGAGACCAGGTGTCAGTGGACCACCTTAAACCCGCTTACTTGGACTTGGATTCTCCAGTGGTGGTTGCCCAGCCCCCGCGGCGGGGCCATCCACCATCTACCATGCTTCCACAGTCCACAAACCCTGAAATTCCTGTTCCTGCGGCCCCAGCACCTGAAGGCCAGAGTAGTTTTGGCCGAGCACTGTGCCCACCTCACCGGATGAACTTGTCTGTCTTTGTAAATTCTGGGGGGGTATGTGTAGGGGCACCGCATTGCTCATAATTCACTGCCAGCTATTAGGTGTTCAATTGAAATAATTGTTTGTCATGTCCTGCATTACCTGTTGAGTCATTGTTTTGGTCT
The DNA here is from genome assembly GCF_027579695.1 of Neoarius graeffei. Taxonomy (NCBI): domain Eukaryota; kingdom Metazoa; phylum Chordata; class Actinopteri; order Siluriformes; family Ariidae; genus Neoarius; species Neoarius graeffei. Next base: position 51,715,805 of record NC_083580.1, read on the forward strand.
TTACTGTGTCGCATTATGATGACGTCGGCTGGCACGTCTAGACTCGACATATAAAACCGGCATGCAGTAAGTTTTAAGAGCATTAAAGTTTTCCCGAGTTCGGGCTTTTAAACCTATCTGCCGTGTCTGTGTCTCCCCACTGTGTCAACACCTTTATAACCTAAAACATCATCAGATTTACACACAAGTCCTAAAAGTAGATAAAGAGAACCCAGTTAAACAAATAAAACAAAAAATATTATACTTGGTAATTTATTTATTGAGGAAAATCATCCAATATTACATATCTGTGAGTGGCAAAAGTATGTGAACCTCTAGGATTAGCAGTTCATTTGAAGGTGAAATTAGAGTCAGCTGTTTTCAATCAATGGGATGACAATCAGGTGTGAGTGGGCACCCTGTTTTATTTAAAGAACAGGGATCTATCAAAGTCTGATCTTCACAACACATGTTTGTGGAAGTGTATCATGGCACGAACAAAGGAGATTTCTGAGGACCTCAGAAAAAGTGTTGTTGATGCTCATCAGGCCAGAAGGTTACAAAACCATCTCTAAAGAGTTTGGACTCCACCAATCCACAGTCAGACAGATTGTGTACAAATGGAGGAAATTCAAGACTATTGTTACCCTCCCCAGGAGTGGTTGACCAACAAAGATCACTCCAAGAGCAAGGCATGTAATAGTCAGCAAGGTCACAAAGGACCCCAGGGTAACTTCTAAGCAACTGAAGGCCTCTCTCACATTGGCTAATGTTAATGTTCATGAGTCCACCATCAGGAGAACACTGAACAACAATGGTGTGCATGACAGGGTTGCAAGGAGAAAGCCACTGCTCTCCAAAAAGACCATTGCTGCTCATCTGCAGTTTGCTAAAGATCATGTGGACAAGCCAGAAGGCTATTGGAAAAATGTTTTGTGGATGGATGAGACCAAAATAGAACTTTTTGGTTTAAATGAGAAGTGTTATGTTTGGACAATGGAAAACACTGCATTCCAACATAAGAACCTTATCCCATCCATGAAACATGGCAGTGGTAGTATCATGATTTGGGCCTGTTTTGCTGCATCTGGGCCAGGATGGCTTGCCATCATTGATGGAACAATGAATTCTGAATTATACCAGCGAATTCTAAAGGAAAATGTCTGGACATCTGTCCATGAACTGAATCTTAAGAGAAGGTGGGTCATGCAGCAAGACAACGACCCTAAGCACACAAGTCGTTCTACCAAAGAATGGTTAAAGAAGAATAAAGTTAATGTTTTGGAATGGCCAAGTCAACGTCCTGACCTTAATCCAATTGAAATGTTGTGGAAGGACCTGAAGCGAGCAGTTCAATCGAGGAAACCCACCAACATCCCAGAGTTGAAGCTGTTTCGTATGGAGGAATGGGCTAAAATTCCTCCAAGCTGGTGTGCAGGACTGATCAACAGTTACCAAAAACGTTTAGTTGCATTTATTGCTGCACAAGGGGGTCACACCAGATACTGAAAGCAAAGGTTCACATACTTTTGCCACTCACAGATATGTAATATTGGATCATTTTCCTCAATAAATAAATGACCAATTATAATGTTTTTGTTGTATTTGTTTAACTGGGTTCTCTTTATCTACTTTTAGGACTTGTGTGAAAATCTGATGATGTTTTAGGTCATATTTATGCAGAAATATAGAAAACTCTAAAGGGTTCTCAAACTTTCAAGCACCACTGTATAAGGACATTTAAAGAGACAAAGGGAAAAATCCAAAATACAAAGAGTCGGAAACCAGAATATCAACACAGTGCTACAAAAGGCTTGGTAATGTGAGACACAAGGTACAGCGCATATACTTTGCAAAGTCTGCGTGTAGTGAGAGTCCTTATAAGCATGCCCTATGTTGACACTCTAATCTGGAACAGGTGCATGGGAATTAGTCCTAATGGTGCTGTATATGTGTACGTGAGTAGCAGTTCAAGGCGTTCTACTGCGCATGCGTGAACGTGACACCGTTGAAGAGAAACTTCATATCCTGGAGCATCTAAAGCATGTTGAGAAAGCAACGGATCTATTTAAAGAATATTGTATCCTGAAAAATTCAATTTCAACTTTTCAAGCAAAATAAAAAGAGCTCAGAAAACTTTGTGCATAACTGCAATCAGCATGATAGGCTGAAAAGAAAGAAGATGCGGCAAGCAAATGACAATGAGTGTGACTTATTTCCTTTGCTTTGTAAATATGAAAGTGAATTAAGCATAAATATAAACACAGTTGATTTTGTTTTATGTTAGAGTAAGTGTATTATGTATTCATATCCTCTTATCCTTTCTTGGGTTTTGTGTGTTTCATGTGTATTTTCTTTACATTTTTTTGTAAAGTACTTTGAGGTGCATTTAAATGTATCATCCTTATATGAACTGTGCTATATAAATAAAGTTAAATAAAATTAGTTTTAAATAAAGCTCAATAAAATAATTATTATTTATTTATTTTTATTACCTGCTGCCTGACAGTACCTCAAAACATAAATATGGATTTAACTGACTGTGTGTTAAATTGTTAGATTTTCCTGTCAGCTGAGACTGAGTCTGCTAACCTGAACATGGGGCTTTTCTCGGTGGATGGTGTGCAAAGATGTTGACTTGTCAAGACAATATTTAGAGGAGAAAATATGTGTTTGTTGCTTTGTTGAACTGTGATTAAGATTTTCTGGACCATCAGGAATGGCTGAAGTGTCCTTGAGTAAGGTACCTCACCCTCAACTGCTCTCCAGGCTTCTCTAGGTACATTGTACTTCGCTCTGGATAACAGCATCTGCTAAATGCCTGTAATGTAATATAATGTAAGACAGCCACTCTTCTTGACACTATGGCTATTAGCTGCATGTAGATTTTAGGGGCCCGACTTTTAGATGCTGAGCGGTACTAAGCACTGAAAGCTGAAACAAGCATCCATGAGCTCCTACAGAACCAAAGCAATTTAACTTTCTATAAAATAATTTCAAGCAAATAAATAACACAACAAACAATTCACAATATCCATGAATACTATAATGAACAGGCTAAAAGTTTTCATATTTAGTTAATTGCATTGACAGCTACACCTAACATTGTATGTATGACAGTTAGCGGTAACTAGTCGACTATCCTAATGCATCCAGCTGTCATACAGTAGCTAGAAGGGGACCCCACTTAGGGTTTTGGGGTGGTGCAGCAGAGGTGCACTGAATAGTAATCTTATCTTGTAAATTTCCCCACCTAGGAATGAATAAAGTTTATCTTAATAGTGCCTTTATGGGAGGTTTAAGGAGGTTTATATTTGTTATTGCAAAATGTGCCAATATAAGTGGCCATCGGAGGCCCCAAACACTTGCCTGGTTTGCTTCTACTGATGGTGCACCCCTGGTTCCAGTTATCACTTACATTATTATAGCAGAAATAGTCATTCCCTCACCAGCTTCTCTTTTTTCTCTCCCATGACATTAGTAAAACAGATGCAGCTAGTCATTTTACCAAAAAATGCAGATTATTAACCCCTCTGTCCTGAAGAATTTCTCATGTGAGAAAACCTAAAGTTATAGCTTTACCACCAACCATTACATACGGTAGCACTGACACTGGAGACTCCTTCCATAAATGTTAAATAAATACTTCCTTCCAGAAAACCTCACCATATAAACAATTGCACACTTTTTAATCCATTTATATAATACGGCTGCTATACAAATCCTTGTGAATTATAGTTGTTACTATAAAAAAATATTGTATTAAAATGAGCACATGAATATAAACCTGTGATTTTCAGATACACTCCAGTGTTTTGCAAAACAATTCATTACCCTTGGTGTTTGTCTTGTTTTGTTGCATTACAAGATGGAATTAAAATGGGTTTTTGGGGGGTTAGCACCATTTGATTTACACAACATGCCTACCACTTTAAAAGTGCAAATTGTTGTTTTATTGTGACACAAACAATAATTAAGATGAAAAAAACAAAGTGCATAGGTATTCACCCCCTTTCGTATGAAACCCCTAAATAAGAGCTCATCCAACTAATTCATTTCATAGGTTACATAATTAGTTGATTAAGATCCACCTGTGTGCAATCAAAGTGTCATATGATCTGTCACATGATGTCTGTATAAATCACCCTGTTCTGGAAGGACCCTGACTTTGCAACACTATTAAGCAAGCAATATGAAAACCAAGGAGCCTCCAAACATGTCAGACAAAGTTGTGAAGAACTATGGATCAGGGATGGGTTATAAAAAATATCCCAAACTTTGAATATCCCAGGGAGCACCATTAAATCCATTATGTCAAAATGGAAAGAATATGTCACCACTACAAACCTGACAAGAGAAGGCCGCCCACCAAAACTCACAGACCGGGCAAGGAGGGCATTAATCAGAGATGCAACACAAACACCAAAGATAACACTGAAGAATCTGCAAAGATCCATCATAGGGTGCATCAGTTGCCCCCTAAAAATGAAAAGTTCCTCCGATCATGATGCATTTTTGTTTTTATGTTCCTTTTAGTAAGAAAACACACTGGGTGAAATATTTCGACAAAATTCAAAAGTTTAATGGTGGAACCAGGAGCTCAAAGTTATGGAAAAAGCTGCTATTTTATGACTTTTATGACAAAATTTCGATCACTTTTCATGAAACATTATGGCACCTTATAGAGTATACCAAATATCTTAGATACACATTTTTAGTACATATTCTAAATATATTATCAAGCACAGTTTGAGTTTTAGCTGTTCATTGAATCATTGTTCAACTACTTTTAAACAATACAAATGTATTATGAATCACATTAATGCTTCTCAATCCCTTGCAAAGGTTCTTAACATGATCTCTGGGTCACAAGAAATCAATAAATGGAGTCCAACATTGTGATTCAAACCTTACGCGAAAACATAAAATAAGCGTTTTTTGGCAAAAAAAAAATGAACCTCATGGTGACACCATTAGACTTTTGAATATGGTCAAAAAATTTTACAGGATGTCTTTATTGGTGAAAAGGAACACCCAAACAAAAATGCATCAGAGTTTATGAAAGTGAGGGCAACTGATGCACCCTAATCCATAGTGGGGATGGGAGGATCTTTGCATAGAACCACTTTAAGCTGTATACTCCATAGAGTGAGGTTTTATGGAAAAGTGGCCAGAAAAAAGCCATTGCTTAAAGAGAAAAATAAGAAAAAGTGTCTGGAGTTTGCCCACCAGCATGTGGCAGACTCCCCAAACACATGGAAGAAGATTCTCTGGTCAGATGAGACTAAAATTGAACTTTTGGCCATCTTGGGAAATGCCATGTGTGGCGTAAACCCTGAGAACACCATTCCTACAGTGAAGCATGGTGGTGGCAACATCATGCTGTGGGGATGTTTTTCATCTGCAGGGACAGGAAAGCTGGTCAGGATTGAAGGAAAGATGGATGGCACTAAATACAGGGCAATTCTGGAGGAAAACCTGTTTGAGTCAAGCAGAGGTTTGAGACTGGGACGAAGGTTCACATTCCAGCAGAACAATGACCCTAAACATACTGCTAAAGCTACACTGGAGTGGTTTAAAGGGAAACATTTAAATGTCTTGGAATGGCCTAGTCAGAGCCCAAGCTCAATCCAGTTGAGAATCTGTGCCATAACTTGAAGATTGCTGTACACCAACACAACCCATCTAACTTGAAGGAGTTGGAGCAGTTTTGCCTTGAGGAATGGGCAAACATCCCAGTGGCTAGATGTGCTAAGCTAATAGAGACATACCCCAAGATACTTTCAGCTGTAATTGCAGCAAAAGGTGGCTCTACAAAGTATTGACTTTGGGGGATGAATACCTATACACACTCCAGATTTCTGGGTTTTTTTTCATCCTAATCATTGTTTGTGTCACAATAAAACAACAATTTGCACCTTTAAAGTGGTAGGCATGTTGTGTAAATCAAATGGTGCTAACCCCCCAAAAATCCATTTTAATTCCAGTTTATAATGCAACAAAACAGGACAAACACCAAGAAGGATGAATACTTTTGCAAGACACTGTATTGTCAGAGCTGTTGTGATAGATAATGAATCAACACCTTCTGACCAATCATAATTCAGAATATAGCAGCACAGGATCATTTAATTATGATCCCTCTACACTTCACCAGACTTCACCCTGGTCTTTTTTCCTCATATCTCTCCCTTGTTGTGTTTATCAGTGGGACAAACCTGGGCTTCACTTCCTGCTCTGGCAGCTCCAAGGCTGGAGCTCGTGCACAGGGTTTGTCAGCGAGACCATGCTGTCCTCATGCGATAAGACCGAGGGTATGAATCCAAAGGTAGAAACTTAATCCCAGCCTTCCTGCAGCAAGACTGTGTGTGTGTGTGTGCTATATATATATAGACTCCTTTGAGATGTAGTATTGAGATTCTCTGTTCTTACAAGGTCAGCACCAACAACAACCTCTGTACTCCATGGATCTTTAAATCACCAACTCTGAATACAAAATTAGGTGATAACATAATGGTGTTCTAGACCCTACATAGTGCAATAGATGCTCAGCAGAACATTCATTCAACATTCAGTCTCAAATTAGCTGGTTCAGTATTTTTACCTGCTTACAACAGTGACTTTTTTCAGGGCACATTATTTCTGTTTTTTTTGTTTTTTTTTTCAAATATGTTAAAATAAAATCTGCCCTGAATGAGCCCTTGGTCTACATTTAGCTAAAACATTTGATAGAATCTGTTGAAGTCTGGATATAAACATATTCTGAGAATTTTATTATGTTATATGGTCTACCCCTTACCCCAACCGACAGAGGGCATCCTTGTACACTGGCTGAGCATGTGTATTTAGGATAGTCTTTTTATATTTGTTAATTAGTCATTTATTTAATAAAGTTTATTTGCAACTGCATCCACCCACCTCTGATATGTTATATATAGAATATCTTTGCATGCTGTAGCATTACAATTTCCCTTCACTGGAGCTATAGGGCCCAAACAAGACAATGCCCCAGTGCACAAAACAAGAGACGTGAGGTCCATATGGACATGGTTTGCCAATGTTGGCAGGACTTGAATGGTCTGCACAGAGCCCTGACCTCAACACTGCTGAATAAGATGTTTTTCATTAGTGTCTAAATGATTTAAAATAAAAGCATGTGACTTTAATGCTGAGAAAACTCAAGGACAGAAAAGGCAGGCTTTGCTGTCAAATGTAATATGGTGTATGACAAATACATTGCTGCTTGAATAGTGCTACTGTAGTTGTATTTATCACAGTAATCACTGCAAATTTGGTTTAATTTAATATGGCATCCACCCGCATTATTCAGTAGCTTATTATAAAATACCACTTGATACAGCCCATCCTATTATTCTGCATTTCATTATTTTTATATCATGTAAGAACAGTTACTCATTTGCGCAGCTATGTGCACAGAATACTGGCTATTTTATTGTACTGTTAAATTTCTGTGTTTCAGGCCTACAGCACATACCAAAAAAAAAAAAAAGTTGGGATGGGGGTAATTTAGGGCTAGTAATGAGGTAAAACAATTAAAATAATGATGTGCTTTGAAGGGCGGCACGGTGGTGTAGTGGTTAGCGCTGTCGCCTCACAGCAAGAAGGTCCGGGTTCGAGCCCTGTGGCCGGCGAGGGCCTTTCTGTGCGGAGTTTGCATGTTCTCCCCGTGTCCGCGTGGGTTTCCTCCGGGTGCTCCGGTTTCCCCCACAGTCCAAAGACATGCAGGTTAGGTTAACTGGTGACTCTAAATTGACCGTAGGTGTGAATGTGAGTGTGAATGGTTGTCTGTGTCTATGTGTCAGCCCTGTGATGACCTGGCGACTTGTCCAGGGTGTACCCCGCCTTTCGCCCGTAGTCAGCTGGGATAGGCTCCAGCTTGCCTGCGACCCTGTAGAAGGATAAAGCGGCTAGAGATAATGAGATGAGATGAGATGAGATGTGCTTTGGAATAGGTGATGTCAACAGTTGAGGGTAATCATGATTTTGCACAAAATCAGTATCCAAGAAAGACCTAGTCTTTGAGGACCAAAGATGGGCTGAGGCTCTCCAGTTTGTTAACAAAGGAGTTATAAAATTATTGAAATGTTTAAAAACAATGTTCCTCAAAGAAATATATGAAAATATTTGGATATTTCACCCTCTGTGGTGCATAATAACATTAAACGATTCAAAGAATCTGGAGGAATTTCAGTGTGTAAAGGGCAAGGGCGCAAGCCTAAGCTGAACATCCATGATCTCTGATCCCTCAGACAACACTGCATCAATTAATCTATAGTTGATATAACCACATGGGCTCAGGATTAATTTTGCAAACCTTTGTCAAGCATTACAGTATGCAGTGTAGGAAATAGGGAATTTTAAGCAGACTGTCACAGGACAGACAAGTCTGAAATGTTGCCTGTCTGTCAAAATTTCAGCCTGTCCGAATGATGGGTCAAAGGCCTGGAACAATGCAGTCGGGGCCCCAGAAGCTGAAGGGCTTTAGATGCCTGGAGATGGCTTCTCAGCTATTTCCAGGCACATTTTTGTGAACTTCAAAGGCCAAATAACACTAGATATTAGTTGCTAATTACACTACAAATTGAATATAATTTACAAGAAAATGTCAGAAGATTCAAGAAAAACATGCTTAAAGTTCTACCCAAGAAAACAGTAGGACACACAGGTCAGTCCTATGTCTCAAAAAAGTATGGAGGGCAAGGATGTTCCAGTTGGTTACAACTTACTGGTCCTCATATATAGGTACCATAATAACACTCATGAAACATTATGTCAACGATGACTATTTTTATTTTTCTATGTTTATAATAAGTCTATAAGAAATTTAGTAATTAACACTACAACTATTCTTACATAATAGAGTTAAAATTTTGAGGATGAGATTCCAAGTAACTTTGTAATAAAATGACTTTTAAAATGACTCAGAATTAGACATGGTAATATCATTTGGCATGCAGACTAAAATCTGCTGGACTAGAACTTAGAAAATAGAAGAAAATAAAAACTTTATTAAAATATAAATTTACATCCTACAAATCATATGACTGTAACTGTCATTATGAATTAAAAAAAAAACCTGCACATAATAATAACATAACCATTGATTGGCAGTTTGGCACTTAGCATAATACTGTACTGCAAAGTTTCACAGAAACTAAACTCTTAATCAACTGAGTGGATCAATCAGATACTGTCAACCCCAAAACACTAGTTCAACTGCATCATGCAATAAAAACAACAGTGAATACTGAGTGAATATTATTATTGTCTTATTTAGTGTGCCACTCGGGGAAAGGGAGGTGCCTGTAAAGTTTGGCGAGGCTAAGACCTTCGGTGGCTGAGTTATGAATTTTTAAATCCCTGCGCATGCAAGTGTCCTGGAGCCAGCGCTTGTGCTAAAGCTTTCCACGATCCGCGCTCGCTCCTGACATTGGATCGGGCTGAGCCTGGGCTGGTTTGAAAGGTCTCAGGGAGAGAGATGTCCCTGTAAAGTTTGGCAGGGCAGGGGCTTTGGGTGATCGAGTTCTGAATTTTTAAAGGCTGGCTCAAGCCAAGGTTTGTGTTAAAGTTTTTCAGGGGTTCTGGGGCGAATAGTGGGCTAAGCTACAGTCGTAGCAGGCCATGCTTGGACTGGTTCGAAAGGACTCAGGGAGAGAGATGTGCCTGTAAATTCTGGTGGGGCTGGACCATTCGGTGGCCGAGTTATGAATTTTTAAAATCACGCCCATGGGGACCCCTGTTTCACAGGCCATGATACAACGTAATGTATTCGCCCAGTGTAATATTTGGAAGGAAATTAGAAGCAGATTAGACCCATATCTTTACAATTTTTCATGGGCCATCCAATTTGATGCTTTTGAAATACAGATGGACACATTCAAATATATATATTTTTTTATTGGCCGTCCAGTCCAATGCTTTTGAAATACAGATGGACAAATGCGAAAATTACAGGCAAATGTCCACCTGTCCGGCTTTATTTCCCACACTGCAGTATGGAGTTGCAGCTACAAATCCCAGTTAAAAAGGACCATCCAGACTGTTAACAACAACAAGACCAAAAGCCAGGGTCTGTCATGGTATGGGGTTGTGTCAGTGCCCTTAGCAAAGGTAACTTATGCTTTTGTGATGGTAGCATTAATGCAGAAAAGTAAACTGAGATTTTTTTTTTTAGCAACATATGCTGCCTTCAAGACGAAAACTTTTTGAAGGATATTTCAACATGACAATGCAAAACCGCATTTTGCACACATTACAAAGGGATAGCTGTGAAAGGAGAGGGTGCCTGTCCCCTCTGTCAAAGGAGAGGGTGCCTGACCCCAACAGAGAATGTGTATTGAATTTTGCAATGAAAAATGTGACCTATAATACTGAATTGTCTGACCACAATATAATTTTCCACTATATTGTGGATAATTTCCATTGTCCAGCCCAGAGGCCTCCGAGCCCAGAGAAATCGATGGTGCTTCTTGACACAGTTAATATAAGTCTTCCTTTTTGCACAGTAAAGTTTTAAATGGCATTTGTGGATGTAACTCTGTATTGAAGTGCTTGACAAAGGTTTGCTAAAGAAATGCTGAGCCCATGTGGTTATAACAGTGTAGGTTGAATTGGGATTAATTAAATTATAAATTATGTAATAATTGATAATTAAATTAATCAATTTATAAATAAAGATCAGTCTCATAAAATCTTAAATTATTAATCTTAACACTCACCGTGAATGGTTACATTCAAGATTAATGGTAGCTCTGTATTAGATGGGAAACCCAGTTGTATACAAAAGCTAAATTCTGAAGGAAAAAGGAGTTCTAAATAGTTGACCTTGTGAATAAACAACAGGAACAAGTAAAATGCAATTCAATTTTATTAGCTTTTATTTGTCTACTACTCACTAATAATAATAAACTCAAAATACATTCAATGTCAGCAAAGGTAATAACAAGACAAAACAATGGAACAATTACACCTGGACTATAAATTTGAGGGAAAGAGAGAGAGAAAGAGATAGAAGGAAAAAAAAAAAAAAAAAAAAAAAAAAAAAAAGAATCCCTTGTGTGTGCGTGTGTGTGAGGCTAGGGCAAGCCGATGCGTGTGTGTGTGTGTGTGTGTGTGTGTGTGACCTAGCTTGTCGTTAGCTAAAACAAAGGAATGTTAGCTAAAACAAAGGAATGTTAGCTAAATAGAACAAAGGATTAGCTCTGTGGCTAATGTGTGCTTTGTGTAGGTATCTGTGGGCAGATGCTAATGCTAGCCACTCTGGCAATGCTTAAACAAAATGGCGGTCAGTGCCTAGGTGTCGTATCACAGGTAACTCAATGAGGAAGGTATCAAAATGGCGTCGGAAAAATGGCGCCTGCAGGCCTAGTCGAGAACACAAGCCTACCAGCTAGCAATAAGTTGCTAAGGAGAATCTGACCACGCTACAGCTGGATCCAAACACTGCACTTAACAACAATTTCCAACAGACTATCTAGGCAAAGAACTCAACGCGAGAGAGAGAGAGAGAGAGAAAGAGTGTGAGAGAGTGTGTATATGTGTTGGATGGAGAGAACTAGGCCTTGTAGCGGTCTAGCCTCGGAGCTTAAAATAACAAACTTGTCGCTGCGCTGCTAATCAGATAGGGAAGCTAGCAATGGAGTTAAGGAAAGATATCATGCAAGATACCCTGTCTAACAAGTTCAAAGAAAAAAAAACAGAACCAAAACAAACAATAAAAACAAACAAACAATAAAAACAAACAAACACCTTCCGTGTCTGAGCGGGTATGCTAAATAGATCAAAGCTTAAACATGACCCTAACAACCATCTGAATAAGCTACAAATTAAAAATTTGCCCAAGTGCCTACTCAATGCGATGGAAGTTCTTTCTCCGATGTCCGCGCTGAGGGTCGCGGTCCGAGGAGAGGAGGTTAGCGGCGCGCTGCGTCCAACCGCGGCTAACGAAGCAGGGAGATGAAGGCCTAGCTGGCCCACGGTGCTTCAGGAGAAACCTCCGGTGATGCGTCGACGAGAAAAAGGCTGAGAGGAGCGAAGCTGTCCGCAAATGCCTCTTAGCGTGGAAAACTACTTAACTGTAGTTAAACTTTGCAAAGGTTTAGAATCGAAACCACTATATCGCTGAAACTTAGCGGGTCGTTCAAAAGTTCGGCCGAAACTAATTTGAACAGGCTGTTCTCAGACAATAGCGGTTAGTCTCAACACTGTAGGCGAGCGTGCCTACAGTCCGTCCGACCACTCCAGTAGTCAGAACATGAGAGAGCGAATCGAGGCGCTCTCGATACAGTTAAAGCAGTTCCACTTCACGTCACATCCGGGTGGAGCGCGCAAGGAAATTGTGGGATCGTTATAGGGGGCGCTGGCGAGTTACCAACATTCCCCCCTTGGCCATAGGCGCTGAAAGGAGTGATACCCTATGGGCACATGGTGTTTAGTCTGCGACCCACGGTCCCTAGTAATCCACAATGAGGTAGTTCCACAATGAGGTAGTTCCACAATGAGGTAGTTCCAAGGGTCCTTTCTGTGAAAAGTCTTTCAGACACAGTTCAACAGTTCAATTCATTTCATACAGTCCATAAGATGCATAGGCACTTGGGCATGAAAACAATTACACTATGGCTACTTAACTACCTTCTACATACAATATTTCACACAGCAAACAAAAATAATCAAAACTCCATAAAGGAAAATGGAAAAGAGGGGTTAGTTAGCGTGTTAGCAAGCCTACTCTTCAAGAAAGTTAGTGGAGGCCTTAGGCCTGATGGAGAATCGGACAATGCCACGATCTAATTTCTCAGGTGCGTAGATCATTTTGTCCAGTTTGCGGTGTAGTGTCAGTATGTACCTATGTAGAGTGATGGCTATGAAGACTGTGATAACCCAACCGCTAGCTAGAAATCCCAGCGCAATTCGGCTTATTAAAGATCCTTGATCGGAAGAAGGGTTTGCGCGGTTATTCAAGAAAGTGGTAGCGATGCCAGTGGGCTTAAGATCGAATTGCACGGTTTTGGTCCCTTCCAGCAGTAGTTGTGCTTGGAGGGTGGAGTTTATCTCAAGTTCGTGACCTGGGAAGGCATCGGGCATTTCTATCTCGGTCTCATACTGGTCAGCGCTAAGGTGATGGAGGGTGATGTCACCCACGTGAACAGTGGCTCCTAGTGGGACACTTAGGAGAGAGGTTTCGTTAGGGATCTTCATTCTAGTGGCAGTGTTATGTTGATCATATGATACCAGAATCTCAGTTTGGGGAGTGTTGATTAGCCACCGATTACCAGCTCTTTCTACTCTAGTTCCTATTCCTTCATCTTTAATAGACAATTTGCCTGCACACTTCTGCTCGGGGACTTTTGTCAATCCACAGAGACGGTCTGTGGTGTCTCGGATAAAGGGATTGCTGGGGCAGACCCAGTGGATATCTTTGGTAGAGGTGCACATGTCTAAATTAGGGACGAGGTAGATAGAGGGGTTGTCATCGTGATAGGCTATGGTGGAAGGTGTCTGCAAACGTACGTGTACGTCGTTGTTCCAGAAACCTACATTAAGGACAGATTTGATTCTGTATACGTTTTGCCGTTCAATAACGGGGAGATTGAGGATGAAGCCTATTTCTAGGTTTTGAGGGTTCACAAAAATGGGGATAGCACTGCCAAGACTATAAGCCAGATGAATCTGTGATGAGTAAACGTTAGTCGTGGTAGTAGATCGGAGTATGCTGTCAACCATGCTGAGGGGTATCAAATATGGTGGGATTTTACCTCCACTCAGGGTGCTGAGAGAGCTACTTACTTCTCTCATCAGGTCCTGCATTAGGTCTCGGATTACTCGGACGTACTTGACCTCGCTTCTCATGATTGTCGCTAGCCTGTCTACGGCATGTACGGTGTTCTTGATTAATGTAGAATGCATGTTAACGGTTAGTATGGTTCCCTGCAGGGTTTTGCCTAGGCCCTGCAGCTCCTCCTGTTGAGTTAGTAGTCTACCCTGGATTTCTGGCATTTCTTCCTTAAGAATGTTCATTTCTCGTTTGACCGCGGTTAGGCTAACGGTGTTAACGGCAGAGAGGCCCATTGAGAACAGAGAGCCAATGGCGGATGCAGCAGTAAGTAGTCCTCCGAGGAACCGTTTAGGGCGTGTTTTGCCGCTGAGTTCCTCCTCAGTGACCATGAACTTCTGTAACTGTTCGAGCATGTGAACTGTGGTACGCTTGGCGTGTTCGATGTTGGACCCAATCTCGGAGTCAGGCCCGGTTTCGAGGTTTGTTTGTGTGGGCGATCTAAAATGCTTACGGTACACGTCCCAAGGATCGAGGCGGGTGTACACGCGCTGGGTATGGACGCGGCAATTGGTGAGGAGCAGTCCTGGGGCATCTTGGAGAACAATGCCACTCGGCGGACCTGGTTCCACTATGTTACCGGCCAATGTGGTCTGCAGGACTAGGAAGATACCGAGGATCCAGAGAGGGGCCATTCTGCAACATACAGGAGTTTGTTATTCCGATTTGAGTGATAACGAGGGTGGTTACTTATAGATGCACGCTTATGGATTGAGAGGCATGCAACTAAGTTGGGCAGGCTATAACTTATTGTTTGTCCACCCCCCTATGGAGTGTGGACTGCTCAAAAAGCTTTATTTGGTTGCTATGGACCCATCTATACGAAGGCGCCTGGCTGGGCTTCGAAGTTTTGATGCGGTAGGCGACGGGGGACAGTTTACCGACGATTTCGAAAGGGCCGGACCAACGGGGTAAGAATTTTCTGGCTACTCCTACCGGTTTGGTGAAATTGAAGTATAGGACTCTGTCGCCTACTTCGTACTCACGGTGTGTCGCCTTTCTGTCGTAGTAAGCTTTCTGTCCTTTCGCACTCTTTTCGAGGTGTTCCTGGGCCCACGCAAACGTGGCCTGCAAGTGGCGTTGCAAGTCGGTGACGTACTGGTGTGCGGTGTACGCAGTGGCAACGCTTAGGTCCTCTGGTCGGTAGAGGAGGTGTAAGGGAAGAACCATTTCACGGCCAGTCATCATTTCGAACGGGGTGACTCCGGTGGTGCGGTGAGGAGTGGACCGAATGGCCATCAGCACCAGAGGGAGTTTGATGTCCCAATCTTTGCCATGGTGACTCACATACTTGCGAAGCATGCTCACGATGGTTTGGTTGGCGCGTTCGACCTGACCGGAAGACTGAGGATGATACGCGATGTGGAATTTTGCCTCGACTCCGAGCATCTCCCACAACACTCTCATGACCTCTGCGGTGAAATGAGTACCTCGGTCGGAATCAATGGATAGGGGCAAGCCCCAACGGCTGAACACATGGTTCATAAGAAGGAGAGCGGTGGTCTCTGCGGTTTCGTTTGGGGCAGGCAAGCATTCCACCCACTTCGTGAACGCGCAAGTGACGGTCAGGAGGTACTTATTACCTCGAGCCGATTTCGGCACTGGTCCAACCCAGTCTATCTGGAGATTAGACCAGGGGAATGAGATGCCTTTGCTTTGCAGTGGGGCGCGGTTCAACGGTTGGGCTGGTCGGAATTGGCAGCAAATCAAGCACCCTTTGACATACTCAGTAACGTCCTGAATCATGAAGGGCCAATAGACAATCTGTTGGAGTGTCTGGTAGGTCGCCTGAGCGTTCCTATGGCCCCCGCACGGGCTGTCGTGAGCGTACTGAAACATGACCCCCCTATGATCTGTGGGCACGACCCACCGGGGAGGTCCCTGGTTGCGTGGTGTGTACACCAGGAGTCCTTTCTCGAGTTTTAAGCAGTTTTTGAGATTGTGAAGGTGATTTAAGTCTCGGGACTGTTGCAACTCTTGTGGGGAAATTGGGGACGCCACGGGGTCCGCAAGGAACTTACGGATTTGGTGGATCACGGGATCCCTTTCCTGCATAGACACCAGGTCGGCATCCTGGGGCAGTCGGCCGAGTTGCACTGTTCCTGCTTGGGGTACTGCGTCAGTTTGACCTGCTCTAGCCTGTCGGCGAGTAATCGCGGTTACGTCATGGCGTGGCGTCTCGGGAAGCCATGGCGGCTGGAATTCCCAAAGGGGGCCGTCTACGGCTCCCGCTTTGGCGAGGCCATCTGCCTCATCGTTACCGACTTTGTCAGGTCCTGGGACTTGAGAATGTCCCTTCACCTTCTTCCAATAGACGCACATTCCCTGTTCGGTTATGAGTCGATCGCATGCTAGGAAGAGTTCGGAGTGTTTCACTTCCTTGCCCCTTGCGTTTTTCATGTCCTGCACCTTCCACGAGGGAAAGTGTGAGACGAAGCTATGCCTGGCATAATTTGAATCAGAGCAGAGGACTAACCGCTTGATGTTCTCACGGGCAGCTTGTTGCAGGACGATGAGCACGGCTGCTACCTCCGCATATTGGCTAGTCTTAGCCCCAAGTCGGTGTTGGTATTTCCCTTGTATAGGGCCGTTCGCCCATACGATACCGACACCGGCTTGGACTTTGCGTTCATGATGGAATGAGCATCCATCTATGTAAGCGGTGGGGAGGTCTTTGCAGACGTTCTCGTCATAGTAGTGGTGGTCGGAGGGGAGAGCAGGTACGGTTGTTAGTTCGGTTTGATCCGGACTATTCTCGCAGTCGCAATGCTGGCATTCCGCCAGGCCTCGGTCAAGCGCCATCTTGTGGTTCTGGGCGTACTTCACCTCGACGTTGTAGCCCTGTAGTGCCATCATCCAAGCTGCGATGCGACTGTTCGAAACTCTTCCCTCTCTCAGCCTCTGGCTGTTCAAGAACAAGACCGGTTGATGATTGGTCTCTATCACCACCTTCTGGCCACCAATGTAACTGCGAAAGTGTTCAACGGCCCAGACCGTGGCCAGCAGGGCTTTTTCGCAGTCTGAAAATTTAAACTCCACAGCACTGAGGGGCCGACTGGCGTATGCTACGACACGGCGATCTTTGTCATGCTGCTGTGACAGTGCAGCGCTCAGGCAGTGGGTGGAGAAACTAGCCTCCAAGAAGAACGGTTTGTCTTTGTCGGGATACGCGAGGCAGGGAGCGGAGCAGAGCTTCTGCTTCATGCTCTTGAACGCGAGTTCTTGAGGGTCACTCCACTGGAAGGGTTTATCCTTCCGGAGGAGCTCGGTGAGCGGTCGTGCTATGTCCGCGTAGTCCTCAATGAACTGTCGGGAGTAGTTGCAGACCCCTAAGAAGCTCCTGAGTTCGGGTACGTTGGATGGGGCTTTGATGTCTTGGATAGCCCGCACCCTCCCTGACTGGGGTTCAATGCCATCTGGCCCGACGCACAGTCCAACGTATTCAACTTTGGTGCGACACCACTGCCCTTTGGTGACAGAGAGCTTCGCTCCTGCTCTGGACAGCTGAGACAGAACATGGCGTATCTCTTCGAGGTGTGCATCAAAAGTCTGTGACCTAATGAGGATGTCATCGACATAGATCAAGTTGCCACGAGCTGCGGCATCGCTCATTGCCTTATGCAAGAAGATGTTGAATTCAGCGGGGGAGTTCGCGTAGCCGAACGGACATCGGTTGAAAGTTAGCTGGCGGTTCCCAAAGGAAAAGGCCAGCTTGTGCTGGTCAGCTGGATCCACGCGCATGGTCCAGAATCCACTCGCCACGTCGGCGGTGGAGAAGAACTTTGCACCCTTCACCTTGGCAAGTTCTTGATCCAGATGGATCATGGGCCATCTTGACAAGGGCACTTGCTTGTTCAGCTGCCTATAGTCAATGGTGAGACGCCACTTGCCGTTCGGTTTCAGCACTGGCCATAAGGGGGAGCTGTAAGTCGAGTTACACTCACGAATGATCTGCTTTTCCAGCAGAGTGTCCAGTGTTTCTTGTATTGAGTCGTATGCGGCTAACGGGATTTTGTATTGCCGCACGAACGTCGGTGGAGCGTTCGGATCTGTTGGGATTCGGACGGTGTGGATGTCCGTGACTCCGCAGTCATTGGAATCTCGCGCCCAGATCGCCTTGAAGTCGTAGAACAGTTCACGGAGCTGTCGTCTCTGGGCGTCCGTGGTCAGGCTGTCAGCTTTCACCAGCTGTTGTTGAACTTCTCGTTCAAAGCCTGGGTACGGTTCACCTAGAGCTGAATCAACGACCTCAGTTGCAGGGGTGTCGTTGCTCGATTGCGTGGCAAGAGCATACACCAGCATGTGTTTCGGGGTGTCAGTTTTGGTCATGACTATGCGCTCGTCGCAAAGCATGATGTGAGGTTCGATGTGGATCATGTGGAAAGGAAGAGTGATCCAGGGAGGTTCCACTGGATCGGAATGAGTGTCCGGCGTTGGCAGCTCACCAATGACTGGAATGGTGAGTTCAAAGTCATGGAATGCCTGGTCTATCAGAAGGCCTAAAGGCCGACGGGCGGGGATCGTGATGGCGTCCCGCGTGGAGTTTTGAACCAGGAGGTAAGCGGAACGATGACTCACTTCAAGCAGCGGAGTCCCACACACGGCTAAATCGAGCTCCATGAAGAATCTGAGAGGCTGGAAGAACGCCTGGGAGCTACGAAACTGTTGGTCTTTCATGATGACCAGCTTAAGAGGGGAACCAGCAGTCCTAGCGGGAATGACAATGTCAAATTCGCTAGCGACATGGCAGGCTTGGGGAATCGTTTGTCCTGACCGCATTTGTTCCAGGTCAGCTTGGAACGGGTGCTTAGCAGCGTCGGCTTGGGTCCAGATGACCCGGTTGACTAGGTCCAGTTGGGCTCCCAGTCTGACCAAGATGTCTGCCCCAATGACCAGTGGGTCAGGAAGTCCGGGGACGACACTCAAGAAATGAAGGAATTCTCTCTGACCGATGGCGAGCGACACGGCGCAGACGCCTGTGGCTTTGATGGGGCTCTGGGGTTGTTCGGCTGACAGTAGCCGGTGGCTCTTCTGCACAAAGACAGGGGAAGGAGTGCTCTGACGCACTATGTCGAACCACGTTTGGCTGATGGCTGACTTCTCTGACCAAAGCGCTAACCTGACGCCAGGTGCCGTGACGCCGTTGACAATAATGTTGCCAGATATCCAGGGGTAGTACCTGGTTGGGGCAGATTCGCCAAGAAAGCAAAGGAAAGACGGGTGGCCATCAAGCGCGTTGCGGTTGAGAGGAGTGTCGGTTGAGTTTGGTGCGTCTTGACTCGGCTCAGGGTGGAGCGGAGTGGTCTCGAGGTTCTCGGGGACCTGCCCTGACTCAGCTATCGGTGGAGTAGCCTCCACCCTAACTTCATCGCAACAGGCTCGATCGTGACGACGAGGATCTGGGGTCTGTGGGGACGCGACCTGGGCCCACAGTTGCCCACGACGACAGTCAATGAGGGGCGCTAGCCTATCTAGTAGGTCTTGGCCAATGAGGAACGGTTCTACACCAACAGAGCAGATGTAAGTGGGGTGAGTGATGGACATGCCCTGGAAGGTGAGTTCTAACCATGCAATGGTTGTTACTGGGGCTTGATTCTGGGTGAAGCTAACCAAGTTGACGTCACAACGTTCGGTTCTGATGGGTCTACCTTGCGCGCGCCGCGCATCAGAAACCTCTGCGAAGACTTTGGAACACATCAGGGTGATTTTTGACCCGGTATCTAAGAGAGCTTGGAGGGAAACGTTGCCTTCTACCACCACTGGGGTATAGATACGCTTGGCGTTGCCTTTCCTAACCAAATCTCCAAGAAACTGCGTCAGGGGTGCATCCTGCGGGTCAGGCTTCACTACCGGGGGGGGTGGTTTCAACTCATCGCTGCCTATTGGGCAGGGGTCCTTTCCCCACCCCACGAGGTAGACACGCGGTGGTGGTGGGGATGGGTCCCGGCCTAGTCATGCTGACGGTTCGTCCCTGTCCTTGCTCGGCTTACCCTTCCTGTTCTTATTGCTCAGCAGTTGTTTAACTCGTGCTAATTCGGTCCTCAGTTCTGCCATCCCAAGCGGCTCTTGGTTGGCTTGTTTAATCCGTGCTAATTCAGCCCTCAGTTCTGCCATCCCAAGCGGCTCTTGGTTGGCTTGTTTAGCGGTAGCTAGCTTAGGGCTCCGCTCCCTTCGAGAGGAGTTGCGATGGGGCCTTGACTGTCCGCTATTCTGAGATTTAGGGCCGTGACTGCCAGGTTTGCGGTTACCTTGCCCGTGGGCGTTGGAGCCCTGTTCCCCCTTGGCTCCAGCTTGTCGAACTTTCCAGTTACCTTTGGGTTGACTCGACGTCTGGTGGCCGGGGTTTGGGTTCGCCCAAGGGGGCCCGCGGTTTGGGGCTTCATCCCCTTCTAGGCCTAAGGACTGACCTTCCTGCTCATATAGGCTGAGGACTCTGGGATCGTCCTCGTGGCGGTCCGTGGGTCGGACGAACGTCTCCCACGTTAGTTGTGCGGTGCGACGCATTTCTCTCATAGTATGGGGGCGCTGGCGACACGCGAGTGTTACTTGGTTACGGATGCACGGGTGAAGGTTATGGAGGAAGAGGGACTTGAAGTTGCGATCTTCCTCTAGCCCGGGCTCGCTTCTGCCCTGAAAGTACGCTGCTCGGAGCCGACGGTAGTACTCGCGAGGGTGTTCGCTTCGTTTCTGTCTGATCAGAATGGCACCCATCGTCGCAGCAGTCTCGTCCTCGTACAACGAGTATTCCTCTTTCAAGTACTTGCGTATCTTCTTGTAGTTGTCGAGGACTGACTGCGGTAAGGACTCAACGAATGCTCGTACGCCACTACCTAAAGTTTTCCAGACTAGTCTGGCCTTTTCATGCGACGTAGCCTCTGGCAGGTCCAGGAGGCTACGCTCGATTTCCCGGAAATAATCATTAACGCTTCGGTGTCTATGTTTTTCCGGCTCAAAACGCTCTATGTCTTTCGCAAGGGCGTCGATTTGGCGGATCCTAGTTTTGCGTTCTGCGACGAGGCGTTTTGATTTTGACCCGTAGGGGTCCTCGCTGTCTTCGCTATTTGAGCTGCTCTCATATCGCCTATGTCTGCGTTTCGGCTTGTAGGCGGCCTCTCCGTCAGAGGAGTCTGAGGGTACGTAGCGCGGCGTTTTCTGCGGGCTAGAGGCTGCAGCGATATTGAAGCGCGAGGGGGTGTAGTGGGGAGTAAAGTAAAAACTCCCAGCGCCACGAGGTGGCGATCGCGCGACTTTCACGCGAGTTGAGCTTGAGTGCGGTGTCTGATCTACCGTTCTAAGCTCAGGTTCTTCCTCCTCCAGAGCGGAACTCTGTTCTTGGGAGGGTTTGGCCGATCCCTCATCTGAGCGACGTGCTTGCGTCACTTCTTCCCTGAGGTATTCTATTTCGCGCTTTAGTTCATCTTGTGTGGCTCTCAGGCCCACGAGGCTACTCTCCGCGCTTTCTGCTCTCCTTTGAGCTTCGGCCAGTTGTCGTTTTAGTGTTCTTTTCTCTTGTTCGAGGGTCATACACACATGTTCCATTTCCTTATAGTAGATCATGAACAATTTGGGTAGCCCTTCTGGGAGAGTCATAGTACGCTCCTTAAGTTCCCTAACGGCTATGTGTATTTCATCAAAGCGAGCCTTTTGGTCCAGATCACAGAAGTAATTTCTCCTATCCTCCAGGACTTGGCCTAAATCGCCTACAACGTCGAAGAGAGAGAGGAGGGGCCCTTCTGACTCCCTTGATGGGGAACGCGACATTTTGTTCGAAATGTATTAATTAACTTAAAGGAAATTAATACTAGGTGTTGATTAGGTTAGAATTTAATTTAATCCAAGTTGCTAAATAATTGATGTGGTTTCTTAGCTACTTTGTTTTCACTAATGTTTCACTTGTATTAATTAGCTCAATTAATAATTAGTTAATAATGATTATTATTAATAATATTAATTAAGTACTTGGATTAGATATTACTCTAATGTACTAATCAATTAAACCAGTTTATCAGCTAACTGTGGTTGGCAGCTGAATTTCAGTTCTGTGATTAACACACTGTTAATGATTCACCATTAAAGTCATCTGTGTTATACCTTGGCAGTTGATTTTGGGTATACAGCAGTTTACAAGTTATTGTTGAGAAATTCACAAGGTCATTAAACTATTCCTCACACGGGGCACCACTTTAATGTAGGTTGAATTGGGATTAATTAAATTATAAATTATGTAATAATTGATAATTAAATTATCAATTTATAAATAAAGATCAGTCTCATAAAATCTTAAATTATTAATCTTAACACTCACCGTGAATGGTTACATTCAAGATTAATGGTAGCTCTGTATTAGATGGGAAACCCAGTTGTATACAAAAGCTAAATTCTGAAGGAAAAAGGAGTTCTAAATAGTTGACCTTGTGAATAAACAACAGGAACAAGTAAAATGCAATTCAATTTTATTAGCTTTTATTTGTCTACTACTCACTAATAATAATAAACTCAAAATACATTCAATGTCAGCAAAGGTAATAACAAGACAAAACAATGGAACAATTACACCTGGACTATAAATTTGAGGGAAAGAGAGAGAGAAAGAGATAGAAGGAAAAAAAAAAAAAAAAAAAAAAAAAAAGAATCCCTTGTGTGTGCGTGTGTGTGAGGCTAGGGCAAGCCGATGCGTGTGTGTGTGTGTGTGTGTGTGTGACCTAGCTTGTCGTTAGCTAAAACAAAGGAATGTTAGCTAAAACAAAGGAATGTTAGCTAAATAGAACAAAGGATTAGCTCTGTGGCTAATGTGTGCTTTGTGTAGGTATCTGTGGGCAGATGCTAATGCTAGCCACTCTGGCAATGCTTAAACAAAATGGCGGTCAGTGCCTAGGTGTCGTATCACAGGTAACTCAATGAGGAAGGTATCAAAATGGCGTCGGAAAAATGGCGCCTGCAGGCCTAGTCGAGAACACAAGCCTACCAGCTAGCAATAAGTTGCTAAGGAGAATCTGACCACGCTACAGCTGGATCCAAACACTGCACTTAACAACAATTTCCAACAGACTATCTAGGCAAAGAACTCAACGCGAGAGAGAGAGAGAGAGAAAGAGTGTGAGAGAGTGTGTATATGTGTTGGATGGAGAGAACTAGGCCTTGTAGCGGTCTAGCCTCGGAGCTTAAAATAACAAACTTGTCGCTGCGCTGCTAATCAGATAGGGAAGCTAGCAATGGAGTTAAGGAAAGATATCATGCAAGATACCCTGTCTAACAAGTTCAAAGAAAAAAAAACAGAACCAAAACAAACAATAAAAACAAACAAACAAACAATAAAAACAAACAAACACCTTCCGTGTCTGAGCGGGTATGCTAAATAGATCAAAGCTTAAACATGACCCTAACAACCATCTGAATAAGCTACAAATTAAAAATTTGCCCAAGTGCCTACTCAATGCGATGGAAGTTCTTTCTCCGATGTCCGCGCTGAGGGTCGCGGTCCGAGGAGAGGAGGTTAGCGGCGCGCTGCGTCCAACCGCGGCTAACGAAGCAGGGAGATGAAGGCCTAGCTGGCCCACGGTGCTTCAGGAGAAACCTCCGGTGATGCGTCGACGAGAAAAAGGCTGAGAGGAGCGAAGCTGTCCGCAAATGCCTCTTAGCGTGGAAAACTACTTAACTGTAGTTAAACTTTGCAAAGGTTTAGAATCGAAACCACTATATCGCTGAAACTTAGCGGGTCGTTCAAAAGTTCGGCCGAAACTAATTTGAACAGGCTGTTCTCAGACAATAGCGGTTAGTCTCAACACTGTAGGCGAGCGTGCCTACAGTCCGTCCGACCACTCCAGTAGTCAGAACATGAGAGAGCGAATCGAGGCGCTCTCGATACAGTTAAAGCAGTTCCACTTCACGTCACATCCGGGTGGAGCGCGCAAGGAAATTGTGGGATCGTTATAGGGGGCGCTGGCGAGTTACCAACATTAGCTATAGATGAATGACAGTTCATGATGCAGTGCTGTCTAAGGGATCGGAGATCACGGGTGTTCGGCTTAGGCTTGCGCCCTTGCCCTTTACACACCAAAATTCCTCCATATTCCTTGAATTGTTTAATGATATTATGCACCATAGAGGGTAAACTATCCAAATCCTTTCCTAATTTTCTTTGAGGAAAACTGTTTTCAAAGTAAATTTGTACGGTAAATCACTGCTTTCATTTTTTTATTTGCATTTTCCATACTGTCTGATTTAGGGTTGTAATATATTATGGTTGCTCTAGTAACAACTCATTCACAGGGACTTTGTATTGCTGAGGATCCACATGTCAGGAACGTGGCGTAAGGACGGATGTAATCGCAGGGAAGATGTTTATTAACAGGTGCACTATTTACAAATGTGAGGCAAGATCAGAGTAATGAAAACAGATGAAAAGAAAACAAACAGAAAGCAGTCATAAAACAAAGTCATAAACCAGAGTACTTAAACATGGCTAAGAATAAACCATGACAATAAACAATACTTTGCAAAACCATTTAGTCCTCAGTGGTCTTTTAAAGCATGTGCTGATTGCACCTCAAATCCGCAGCAGGTGTTGCATTGACTATGGGCTTGAGCATGGGCATGGACCCTGGTGTCAGCATGGGCATGAATTTGAACATGGGCATGGACTCATGCATTAGCATAGGCATGGACTCAGGCATGACTCTGGGCTTGAGCATGGGCATGGACCCTGGTGTCAGTATGGGCATGAATTTGAACATGGGCATAGACTCAGGCATGACTCTGGGCTTGGACTCTGACCTTGACATGGACATGGACTTAAATCTTGGAATGGATACTGGCATTAACATGGGCATGGACTGGGACATGGGCTTTGATCTTGGTATGGGCACTGGAGTTAGCATGGGCATGGACTGGGACCTGGGCTTGGTTCTTGGCCTGGGCACCGGAGTGATGATGTCCTCCCTGAAGCCCAGCAACAGAGCCAAGAGCTGGTCCTCCCTGAAGCCCGTCAGCGGAGTGATGACCTCGTCCTCCCTGAAGCACGGCCACAGAGCAAAGAGCTTGTCCCTGCTGAAGCCTCCTAGCGGAGTGACAACATCCACAAAGACAGGCCACAGAGCGAACAGTGGAGCGGAGACCACCCCATTGGCCTCCTGAGTCTCAGGCCCCCCAAATTTTCTGGGGGTCCTCCTTATCTGCCTCAGCATGGGATTGCACAGCGCACCTGTAACCTCCCGCTCCATCCATAGTTGAAAACAAAGTATTTTGTTAGGAATGTGGCATGGAAACGGATGTAATTGCAGGGAAGATGTTTATTAACAAGTGCACTATTTACAAATGTGAGGCAAGATCAGAGTAATGAAACCAAATGAAACCAAAACGAAACAAACGCAAAGCAGAGTCATAACAGAGTCATAAACCAGAGTACTTAAACATGGTGAGGAACAAACCGTGACAATAAACAATACTTTGCAAAACTATTTAGTCTACAGCATCCTTTAAAGTGTGCACTGATTGCGCTCCAAATCAGCAGCAGTTGTGTGCAATGACTAACTGTTCCAAGAGGGTGCGCAATGCGCTCCATGTGCAAGCTCTGTGAGGCTCGACTGTGTGAAAGTGTGACACCACATAAACATCTCATCTCATTCTCATCTCATTATCTCTAGCCGCTTTATCCTTCTACAGGGTCGCAGGCAAGCTGGAGCCTATCCCAGCTGACTATGGGCGAAAGGCGGGGTACACCCTGGACAAGTCGCCAGGTCATCACAGGGCTGACACATAGACACAGACAACCATTCACACTCACATTCACACCTACGGTCAATTTAGAGTCACCAGTTAACCTAACCTGCATGTCTTTGGATTGTGGGGGAAAATGGAGCACCCGGAGGAAACCCACGCGGACACAGAAAGGCCCTCGCCGGCCATGGGGCTCGAACCCAGGACCTTCTTGCTGTGAGGCGACAGCGCTAACCACTACACCACCGTGCCGCCCCACATAAACATGTAAACATTAAAATGTGTATAATTGTTGATTTGGTGAATTTTTCTGTCAGGAGACTTTTATTTAGCATGTATGGAAGGAGTCTCCGGTGTCAGCATTTTGTAACAATGGTTACATTTACATGCAGTGTAATAATCCATTAATAACCTGATTGAGAGCTCAGGCAAAATAGAAAACATTGATGTGTACACCTCACTTGAAATATCATAAACCGATCAAGGCCAAAGCAATTCCTATATGACTGACAAAGATTTAATAATTGATGACATAGAAGAATAATAGCCATGCAGGCATTTGTGTCTGATTACATTCATTATCATAATCTGCCCATGCTTTCTGCTCATCTGTGTTTAAGTCTTGATGGCTTCCTGATGCAGTAAAATAGTTGCGTATGAAAATATAGCTCATGTTGCACATTTTAATATATTAAACTATCAAATTAACATTTTGAGGGCGGCACGGTGGTGTAGTGGTTAGCGCTGTTGCCTCACAGCAAGAAGGTCCAGGTTCGAGCCCCGTGGCCGGCGAGGGCCTTTCTGTGCGGAGTTTGCATGTTCTCCCTGTGTCCGCGTGGGTTTCCTCCGGGTGCTCCAGTTTCCCCCACAGTCCAAAGACATGCAGGTTAGGTTAACTGGTGACTCTAAATTGACCATAGGTGTGAATGGTTGTCTGTGTCTATGTGTCAGCCCTGTGATGACCTGGTGACTTGTCCAGGGTGTACCCCGCCTTTTGCCCGTAGACAGCTGGGATAGGCTCCAGCTTGCTTGCGACCCTGTAGAACAGGATAAAGCGGCTAGAGATGATGAGATGAGATTAACATTTTGTGGCAGAGGCAGGACATTAATTGACCAGTTCAGAGTTAGTCAGGAAATTCAGCAGGTATGCACTTACACATGGTAAAAATAAAGCTTGACATATCCTTTATTTCTTATGTTATTTGCAAAAATGGTCTTTAAAAGTGCCATAGACTTTATTTATTCAGTATTTCAGATTGTTCTCTGATGTCTAAATAGAATGTATGTGACTTTGGTCGGGGTGAAAAATGACCATATGTGGTTTCACATGTCAATAGATTTGGCTCGATAATGACATAAGCTGTTTTCCTTTTTTTTGGTGGTATAATTAATAAGTCGATGAGCTCTGCCCTGATTGGCTGGTTTGCGGCAAGGCACTGCAATGGCTCACACAGATGCAACATCTCAAAATAGGCCACTGCAACTGTGAAAGATGAACCTTGGAGCGTTTAAACCTGATGGAAACAAATGTTGAGTTGCTCAGAGGTTGGAAATGAATGTTTCTAATTGGTAAGTTTTATCATTCATTTAATTTTTGCAGAAACAATTTTATGTACACACACACACACACAGAATATATATATGTGTGTGTGCGTTTGTTTGTTTGTTTCCACGAGATCAAATTGTACATGAGCTGATAGCTGACGAGGCACGTAGCACCGAGTTGACTATAATGTCATGCTCCGCCCCGGAAATCCACTCCGGAGATTACGGATCTCTTATGCCAGCGCCGATCCTGTTCCGGGACAGGAACTCCTTCTCCCCTGAACTCACTGCTGATTATTTAAAGGCCATTCTCAGAGTCTGACTTTGCCAGAATGTCTCGTTTGTTTTCTTAGCCGTTTCTGTGCCTCTCTTGCTCCTCATGGTTATTTGTCTCATCTCATCTCATTATCTCTAGCCGCTTTATCCTGTTCTATCTGTTTTATCCGGTTTGCAGTCGAGTGTGAAGCGGCTGGGATGAGAATCAGCACCTCCAAGTCCGAGGCCATGGTTCTCGACCGGAAAAGGGTGGCTTGCCCTCTCCAGGTTGGTGGAGAAGTCCTGCCTCAAGTGGAGGAGTTTAAGTATCTCGGGATCTTGTTCACGAGTGAGGGAAGGATGGAGCGTGAGATCGACAGGCGGATCGGTGCAGCCTCCGCAGTGATGCGGTCGCTTTACCGGTCCGTCGTGGTGAAGAAGGAGCTGAGCCAAAAGGCGAAGCTCTCAATTTACCGGTCGATCTACGTTCCGACTCTCACCTATGGTCATGAGCTTTGGGTAATGACAGAAAGAAAAAGATCGCGGATACAAGCGGCTGAAATGAGTTTCCTTCGCAGGGTGGCTGGGCGCTCCCTTAGAGATAGGGTGAGAAGCACAGTCACTCGGGAGGAGCTCGGAGTAGAGCCGCTGCTCCTCCACATCGAGAGGAACCAGCTGAGGTGGCTCGGGCATCTTTTTCGGATGCCTCCTGGACGCCTCCCTGGGGAGGTGTTCCAGGCATGTCCCCCCGGGAGGAGGCCCCGGGGAAGACCCAGGACACGCTGGAGGGACTATGTCTCTCGGCTGGCCTGGGAACGCCTCGGTGTTCTTCCCGAGGAGCTGGCCGAGGTGTCTGGGGAAAGGGAAGTTTGGGCTTCCATGCTTAGACTGCTGCTTCCGCGACCCGGTCCTGGATAAGCGGAAGAAGACGAGACGAGACGAGGCTTTATCCTGTTCTACAGGGTCACAGGCGAGCTGGAGCCTATCCCAGCTGACTACGGGCGAAAGGCGGGGTACACCCTGGACAAGTCGCCAGGTCATCACAGGGCTGATACATAGACACAGACAACCATTCACACTCACATTCACACCTACGGTCAATTTAGAGTCACCAGTTAACCTAACCTGCATGTCTTTGGACTGTGGGGGAAACCAGAGCACCCGGAGGAAACCCACGCGGACACGGGGAGAACATGCAAACTCCACACAGAAAGGCCCTCGCCGGCCACGGGGCTCGAACCCAGGACCTTCTTGCTGTGAGGCGACAGCGCTAACCACTACACCACCGTGCCGCCCATGGTTATTTGTCTCTAGCGATTTTTCTCTTGTCTATGGTGTTTGCACTAGTGTTTTTCTGGTTCTTGTTTTTTTGCACAAAGGGTCTTTTCTTGTTTGTTTGTTTTTTTGTGCTAGTGTTTTTGTCTTTACCTGTCTCATGTTTTTGTCAAGTTGTTTGTTCTCGTTTTGCCCGGACTATTTTTGCTATTTTGTTTTTTGTCCTGTCTGTATCTTTTGCCACACCCTTTCTTCCCTGTATTAAACCATCTTATTTATTGGATTACTGTCTGTGTTCTGTTTTTGGGTCCGAACTTCACCATACCTCCACCAGCCCTAACATACAAGCCATGTACGACCAGATCAAGTGGAATAACTGTCTTATTCTATCCACATTCACTGGATTCTGAGAACGAGAGCTTTTTTTTTTTTTTGCAAATTCGCTAAATGCAAATTGTCAGACAAAATAATTTCCAAGTGTAAGTGGTTCGCACGGTCGCCTCACAGCAAAAAGGTTCTGGGTTCGAACCCAGTGGCCGGTGAGGGCCTTTCTGTGTGGAGTTTGCATGTTCTCCCCGTGTCTGCGTGGGTTTCCTCCGGGTGCTCCGGTTTCCCCCACATTACAAAGACATGCAGGTTAGGTTAATATGGGACGGCCTTAGGCTGAGGTGCTCTTGAGCGAGGCACCAAACTCCCAACTGCTCCCCAGGCGCTGTTAGCATGGCTGCCTACTGCTCTGGGTATGTGTGTGTGCTCATTGCTCACGTGTGTGCTCACTGCTTCAGACGGGTTAAATGCAGAGAGGAAAATTTCACAAGTGTGTGATGAATAAAGTTGTGCTTTCTTTAAACTGGCAAAATGGCAGTACCAATTTGTTAAAAGTGCTATAATAATTCTTGGAAAATTTAAAAAAAGATACATTCTTATCATCAAATACTTTTATTCCATATTTTTTTGTTTGTTTGTTTGTTTGTTTTTTGGGGGGGTCTTCTTCTTTAGAGTTTTTTGGCAGTTGGCAAACCAACTTAAAAGTGCATTATCGTCACCAACTGGGCTGGAGTGTGGAACAGGAGATATTGGGGGGGAATCCAATGTATCCATTGTATGTAATGTATTGGATCCCATGTATCCATCGTCGTAATGCATTGTATCTAATCCAATGTAAATTCCAAAAGAATGTAATTATTTTAGCTATTTCTGTTTCTTTTAAATACTTGATAGCAATTTTGGGGGTTTTGTTTTCAAATAGAGTTCTTATTTTGTCCTCAGTTGGTTCAGCAACATGCTCTGTTTATATAAATGTATATATTATAGGATATATAGCCTATGTGAAGATGCCTTTAGTTGCTCAGAAATTACCCTGGGTTCCTTTGTGACCTCGCGGATTATTACATGCCTTACTCTTGGAGTGATCTTTGTTAGTCGACCACTCCTGGGAATGGTAACAGTGATTTTGAATTTCCTTCAGCTGTTTGAGTGTGGATTGGTGGAGTTCAAACCCTTTGTTTGAGATTGTTTTGTAACCTTTTCCAGCCTGATGAGCAACAACTCATTTTCTGAGGTCCTCAGAAAACTCCTTTTTTTGTGCTATGATACACTTCCTCAGTCACATGACATGAAGATCAGACTTGGATAGATCCCTGTTCTTTAAATAAAACAGGGTGCCCACTCACACCTGATTGTCATCCAACTAACTGAAAACGCTTGATTCTAATTTTACCTTCAAATGAACAGCTAAACTTAGAGGTTTCCATACTTTTGTCACTCACAGATATGTAATATTGGATCATTTTCCTCAATAAATAAAATCACCCAGTATTGTAATTTTGTCTCATTTGTTTAATTGGGTTCTCTTTATCTACTTTTAGGACTTATGTGAAAATCTGATGATGTTTTAGGTCATATTTATGTAGAAATGGAGAACTAAAGGGCTCACAAAAATTCAAGTGCCACTGTATATAAAGATTGTCTACAAAGTGACTGATTTAGGATGCATTCAATATATACAGTGGTGGCTCAATGGTTAAGGCACTGGGTTGCTGCTCAGAAGGTTGGGGGTTTGATCCCTGGTGTCACCAGGCTGCCACTGTTGGGCCCTTAACCCAACCTGCTCAACTCTATCCACATTAATCCCACATACAGTTGTGGTTAGAAGTTTAAGTGACCTGAATGTCATGGCAATATTTGGGCTTTCAGTCATTTCTTTGAACTGTTCTTTTTCTGTGGCAGAATGTACAGCATACAGCTTTAATTTAAAACAAAAACACTAGAATTTGGTACACAAGTTTTAATTTTTTTTTTTTTTGGGGGGGGGAGTTCTGAAATTAACACAGGGTCAAAAATATACATACAGCACACCTAATATTTGGGTAAAATGTCTCTTTGCAAGATTCACCTTGACCAAACATTTTTGTTTACCTTGAACAAGCTTCTGGCAGAATTCTGGTTGGATATTTCATGACTCTTCATGGTAGAATTGGTAGAGTTCAATTATTTTATTTTATTTTATTTTTTCCTTGGCATAGACTTGACTTATAAGCATGGTCCATATATTTTCAATAGGTTTGAAGTCAGGACTTGTTTTAAGCTTAATGTTAGCCTGCTTTATCCTCTACAACCAGCTCTGATGCATGTTTGGGTTCATTGTCCTGTTGTAACTCCCAAGTTCCAAGTCATGTTCAAGTTTCTGATGGTTTATGTTGAAGAATTCTGAGGTAGTCCTCCTTTTTCATTATTCCATCCACTTTGTGCAATGAACCAGTTCCACTGGCAGCAAAAACGACCCAGAGCATGATGATCCTACCACCACCAGCAGCTGGTACAGTGTCCCTCTCTACATGGTGGTCATTGTGGCCAAACAACTCAATCTTTGTCTCATCTGACCATACAGCTATCCTCCAGAAGGCTTTTTTCTTTGTCCGTGTGGTCAGCTTCAAACTTTAGTTAAGCTTGAAGGTGTCAATTTTGGAGCAGGGGGTTATTTCTTGGATAGCAGCCTCTTAGCCCATGGTGATTTGAACTGTAGACAGTGAGCCATCAGCTTCCAGTTCATGGCAGGACTGTGCCATGGTGGTTCCTACAGTGGTGCTTGAAAGTTTGTGAACCCTTTAGAATTTTCTATATTTCTGCATAAATATGACCTAAAACATCATCAGATTTAAACACAAGTCCTAAAAGTAGATCAAGAGAACCCAGTTAAACAAATGAGACAAAAAATAATATACTTGGTCATTTATTTATTGAGGAAAATGATCCAAAATTACATATCTGTGGGTGGCAAAAGTATGTGAACCTCTAGGATTAGCAGTTAATTTGAAGGTGAAATTAGAGTCAGGTGTTTTCAGTCAATGGGATGACAATCAGGTGTGAGTGAGCACCCTGTTTTATTTAAAGAAAAGGGATCTATCAAAGTCAGGTCTTCACAACACATGTTTGTGGAAGTGTATCATGGCACGAACAAAGGAGATTTCTGAGGACCTCAGAAAAAGCATTGTTGATGCTCATCAGGCTGGAAAAGATTACAAAACCATCTCTGAAGAGTTTGGACTCCACCAATCCACAGTCAGACAGATTGTGGACAAATGGAGGAAATTCAAGACCATAGTTACCCTCCCCAGGAGTGGTCGACCAACAAAGATCACTCCAAGAGCAAGGTGTGTAATAGTTGGCGAGGTCACAAAGGACCCCAGGGTAACTTCTAAGCAACTGAAGGCCTCTCTCACATTGGCTAATGTTAATGTTCATGAGTCCACCATCAGGAGAACACTGAACAACAATGGTGTGCATGGCAGGGTTGCAAGGAGAAAGCCACTGCTCTCCAAAAAGAACATTGCTGCTTGTCTGCAGTTTGCTAAAGATCATGTGGACAAGCCAGAAGGCTACTGGAAAAATGTTTTGTGGACAGATGAGACCAAAATAGAACTTTTTGGTTTAAATGAGAGACGTTATGTTTGGAGAAAGGAAAACACTGCATTTCAGCATAAGAACGTTATCCCATCTGTGAAACATGGTGGTGGTAGTATCATGGTTTGGGCCTGTTTTGCTGCATCTGGGCCAGGACAGCTTGCCATCATTGATGGAACAATGAATTCTGAATTATAGCAGCGAATTCTAAAGGAAAATGTCAGGACATCTGTCCATGAACTGAATCTCAAGAGAAGGTGGGTCATGCAGCAAGACAATGACCCTAAGCACACAAGTCGTTCTTCCAAAGAATGGTTAAAGAAGAATAAAGTTAATGTTTTGGAATGGCCAAGTCAAAGTCCTGACCTTAATCCAATCAAAATGTTGTGGAAGGACCTGAAGCGAGCAGTTCATGTGAGGAAACCCATCAACATCCCAGAGTTGAAGCTGTTCTGCATGGAGGAATGGGCTAAAATTCCTCCAAGCCAGTGTGCAGGACTGATCAACAGTTACCGGAAACATTTAGTTGCAATTATTGCTGCACAAGGGGGTCACACCAGATACGGAAAGCAAAGGTTCATATACTTTTGCCACTCATAGATATGTAATTTTGGGTCATTTTCCTCAATAAATAAATGACCAAGTATAATATTTTTGTCTCATTTTTTTAACTGGGTTCTCTTGATCTACTTTTAGGATTTGTGTGAAAATCTGATTATGTTTTAGGTCATATTTATGCAGAAATATAGAAAATTCTAAAGGGTTCACAAACTTTCAAGCACCACTGTAGGTTGTTCCTGACCATCCAAACCAATTTTCTTTCAGCTGAGGGTGACAGTTTGGGTTTTCTTGAAACAAAGTGGCTTGGCAAAGTGACTACACCTCACAATAACTTACATACAATTGTTTGAACTGATCTTGTAATTTGCAGTTGTTTAGAAATGGCTCCATAAGACATTTTGGAGTTGTGTACTGTGATCCTCTTTCTCAGATCTGCAATGAGCTCCTTGGACTTTCCCATTGTATTGTGTGTTGGTTAATCCAATGAGTGCTGTAAACAAACCCTTTTTATGAAGGCACAGAGAAGCTACCAGCTGTAGTCAATCATGATCACTAACAGGAAGTTAAGAGACTTCGGCCTTGGCAAGATAAAAGACATTTTGGAAGTTTCAGCACCTCTGAATTAATAATCTAAGTGAGCGTATGTACATTTTTGACCCTGTATATATAATTTTGACCGTGTTGATTTCAGAAAACCCAAAGAAAATTTAAACTTGTGCACCAAATTCTACTGTTGTTTTAATTAAAGATGGATGCTCTCCAATCATTCTGCCACAGAAAAAGAACAGTTCAAAGAAATTACTGAAAGCCCAAATATTGCCATGACATTCATATCCAAGATGACATTTATGTCACTGTATGTAAACTTCTGACCACAACTGTAGGTAGGAAAAAGATGTAGATAACCAACCATGCAGTTGGAATGAATTCATTTGGCTTGGTGAAAATCTTTGTGTGGAAACATATCCACTCAGAATTGAAGCAGTAACTTTCATTTTTATGGCACAGAAAAGCCTTAGGCTTCATAGTTTCTCATTAACAAGTTGTTTCTTTTTTCTTATTAACCTCAGGAATGAGAAAAAGAGAAGCTGGTGAGGGAACTGCTGTTTATAGATGCTGTAATGTAGGTGATAACAGAAACTACCTTGTATCACTGATGTGCCACAAGATTAAATGTTACTAAAAACAGATGAATGGTATGTGTCACACTTTAATACGTTTATAAAAGTGCAATTATTGGCAAACTGATGTGGTTTCAGAGCAGAAAAGCAGAGATGTGTTGTTCTAGGAAATCAGAAAATAATCAAAAAAAAAAAAAACTATTCGGTTTTTGCTCCAGCATGTCCTGAATTTAAGATTCTGTTTCAGAGAGTAATTTTTATTTCAGTGCATCACTATAAAGAATGAGCAAATATGTCATGGCGCATTGCATTCCGGGTAGTGGCCGCCATATTTTATTATACACCTCTGCAAATCATTCAGCTGTGGCTTCAAGTGTTCCCTCACCAGCTTCTCTTTTTTTCGATTTCTCTTTAAGTTAATTAGACAAAATAAAATGTAGTTTGTCTTGTTGTTGAGAAACCAGAAAGGGTAAACTCCTTTGCCCTTTAGACTAAAGTCTTGTGGGTGAGTCATAACGATAAGGAGTTAAAAAGCTCAAAGTGTTTTTCATTAATAAATAAATAGCTTGCATCATAAGAATACTATCGCTGACAGACAAACTCAAAGATTACTCAAAATAATTTAATTCTTATTTATTTTGGATATTACTGTTATGCTAGGGTCTGTGTACTTTTGTGTTAATTAAATTTTGTATTTTTAAATCTGAAATCAAATTCAGTCTATGTTTGGTTTTCTTATTCATAATAATAAATAGAACCATTTGTGCTTTTCATAATATCACCCTCAAACTGCCTTTTTTCCTTCTCAATTTTTTTTCTTTCTTTTTACTTCTCAATCTGACCACTGTCTTTGCATGCCAAGTGGATTACCTTCAGCTGCTCTCTGTGCTTGAGTAAAATTTTTGACACGGGGTGGTTTTTGGCAATTTTGGGGGCAGGCTCATGCCATTTCTGGTTTTGTGATTGGCTGTAGTTCACCCTGTGCTTTGTGAGATAAACCTCAAACATTGAACCTAATTTATCACTCTTGTAGTAAAATTATGTGTAAATGTTTTTGTAGGTTAGGTTGCACTATAAATCCCAAATTTATGAGTTTCACTGACTTTCTTTATACTCACGTGTTAATTGATAAATGCCAGTCAGCCATAAATTTCCAAAGGCATTAACACTATAACCAGTGGCACAAAATTCCATAAATGGCAAAGCTTACAGAGAACTGAAAATGGCAAAATGAAGACTAAATAGTGCTGTTATATTTATCTTAATTGAACTGCTATTTGTCTTAATTTGTGGATTTGTTTATGTTTTGGCTTTCTCATTAATATGGAATGACTTAGTTTCACAAAATATTCTTGAAATGTGTGTGTGTGTAATTTAAAGTTGATGGCTTAATCTGTGTATATAATTACAGTAACTTATCACCAGTTGCATGATTTTAAGTCGATCAGTCAAGGACCGTATTAGTGAGTCTCTTTATATGTAAATTTACACAAACTCAGGAAGGAAACTTAGGATACAAACTAACTGGATTTGTGTAAATGCTCCTGCAAGCAAATTACAAATGAATTAATTCATATCCAATACGATAAATGAGGCCTAATGCTAAGGATAAAACTAGTATTTTAGAAATCAATGACAATGATGCATGGCTGGTTAAAGGGCAAAATAATGAAAGTTCCATATAGTTTGATCAGTGATGTCCCTTGAGATCTTATTATAGGCACTAACAGTCTCTCTTAACTGCATAGTCTGTTCTTAACTCTGATATAAGTTTTGCGATGGAAAAACAACATTAATAAATCTGTCAAACTATTAATTTCTGTACACTTATTAAAACCTGAGCACAGCTTCCTGATACCAGGGATCAAAGGTCAGAATTTTGCTTCTCTCTGAAAAGAGACTTACTTTTCTGGCTGAAGTTTTGACCCTGTGGAGTTTTTAAATTCATAAGTGTGTGTTAAGGAATTCTGAAAACTCTCTTCATCCAGACCATGCCCTTTCTGAAAGTGAGCATTTCTTCTAAATGGACGTTCATCTAGTGCACTTCTGTACACACACTTTCCTCATAAACAGACGTTCAGCTTCTGCCAGCTTGCCAATTCTCTGATAGTCTAATTCCTCAAGCCATCATCACATCCCAGCTTTCAAACTCATAAAGATTAATAGTCCAGAGTCATTCCATTGCCTTGTTTGATTGATAGCTGTGTGCTTTTGGTCTTGTGACCATCTTCTCCAGCGCTTCTTCCCACCAGCATTTACATACACAAATGAATCTCATGAATACTCAAATTTCCCAATCTTCAGATGATTGAGGAAAAGCAGGGGGAAGAAATTTCTCTGATGTTAATTAAATGCTTTAGGATTTACTTTTCCATCTCAACTAACATTGATTTCCTTACATGTCAGTTTATCAAATAGTGGAAGAGAGGACAGGCAGCAGACATGATGCACAGAGCTAGAAGTTATCACAAACCAAGTTTCAGCTAAAGGCAAAGGGAAAAAAAAGCTTTAACCAAAATGTGCTTCTTTGCCTCTAGCTGTTGGTATAAATCATATTCTAATAAAGCATGCTTATTCGGTTACAATTGCTCGTTGAAATTTGTATTTCACGTCTGCGTACTTGAATTCATATCACATGTTTTTGTCCCTTATTGAAATTCTTTGCTCCATTGCAGAGCAGAATGATTACGTTTACATTTCGCATGAGTTATTAAAGTTTTAGGATTTTTTAAGGGTTTATAACAGCATAAGACTGTGAACATCAATCCCTCCAAATCAGTCCCTCCGAACATTGCAAATACTCCATGCCACTTTTTCAGAACAAAAAATATCATAAATATGTGGACCCCATACATTCAGCTGCTGATTTACTGAAATCCAAAGTATGAGCACTAATTATACGTATGAGTATGCTCCTGAAAGAGGAAGATAAAATACAGACTCAGTCGTGATGTTTTGGTTGGCATGGTGGTGTAGTGGTTAGCACTGTTGCCTCACAACAAGAAGGTTCTGGGTTCAAGCCCAGTGGCCAACAGGAGCCTTTCTGTGTGGAGTTTGCATGTTCTCCCCATGTCTGCGTGGGTTTGCTCCGGGTGCTCTGGTTTCCTCTACAGTTCAAAAGACATGTGGTTTGGTTAAACATGGGGCACACTGTAAAAAAAATCCCGTTGTTTTTACGGAAAAAAACTGGCAGCTGGAGTCACCAGAAAAAATCCGTAAAATATACAGCAAAACGGTAATTGCTTTTACAGCACAGCATGTACATTTTACAGTTTAAAGTAGCAAATATAACAGAAGTCCAGTGTTTTATATGCTGGATTTAACTGTAAAATGTACAAGCTGTACCGTAAAAGCAATTACCGTTTTGCTGTATATTTTACGGATTTTTTCTGGTGACTCCAGCTGCCAGTTTTTTTCCGTAAGAACAACGGGATTTTTGTATGCTGGTTTCAATGATCTACTAGACAGATATTTTTTGGGGGGGGCTTTTTTCACCTTTATTGAATAGGACAGTGTAGAGACAGGAAATGAGCTAGAGAGAGACTGGGAAATGACCTTGGGTCAGAATCGAACCCGGGTCCCCAGATTCACGGTATGGCGCCTTAGTCGACTGAGCCACGACAGTGGCCATTTTTGTATTTTTTTTAACAGGGCAATTATGTAATTTTAACTATCACATTCTGTTTTAGTATTACAGTTTGTCTGTGTTTAAACTACAACAATTTGTAAATTCTACAAAAAAAATGATCAATTCAACATATTCTTACTGTTAAATTAACAGTGGTATTTGGTGAGGAGTTTTACAGTATATTGATGTAAATTACACACTGCTTCATTGTTTTTGTATTTACAGTTTTTTTATGTCATGATTTTACATAAATTCCCTGTTAATTCTACGGACATTTTTTACAGTGCAGACTTGGGCTGAAGTGCCCTTGAACAAGCCACCTAACCCCCAACTGCTCCCCAGATGCTGTAGCGTAGCTGCCCACTGCTCTGGGTAAGTGTGTGAGCTCATTGCTCACGTGTGTGTGCATGTGTGTGTTCACTGCTTGAGATGGGTTAAATGCAGAGATGAATTTCACTGTGCTAATGTGTGATACATAAAGTTGTTGTTCTTGTTCTTTTGTGTCTGTAGGCAGAACATATTTGATAATGAATTCTATCAGAAAAGCGAGCTAAAAAAGGAATATTACATACTCTAAACTGAGCGCCAACTCCTACTGTAGGTAGCTGCTTGCTTGCAAATGATGGGATGTTGATTTTTAAAAGTGCAACAACTCTGAATAAAAAAGTCCCACATGCTAGCAAGATAGTGCTCCTTTAGGGGAGGATCCTGGTATCGGGTATTACCTGTCTCAGGTGTTCTGCACTTTGAGATTTGACATTTTCAAGGCCTTAGTATTGGTCTGTCCTGTAACTACACCTACACACATCACACATGAAGATTGAGGCACGGGCGATTGCTCTAAGACAACGAGGGAGGCTCAGCCTCCTCTAAAAATGATGAACATCGTGTAGGATGAATTTCGCTAGGCTTATGTTATAGCCAACCTTATAACATTGCTATTTCAGATCCAGAATCATAGAAATATATGTGCTCAACCCAACTACAGTGCGAAATCATTCCCTTATAACTTTAATGTGTGCGTGAGTTTTTCCCCCTCATGACAGCGCGATGCAGCCCAGCCTCAGTGCACTTCAATGGCATTTGGGAGCTATGCACTTTTCAATCTCAAAATACAAGACGATTATTGGACAAATACTGTGAAAACGCCCGCCCACGGAGTCTCACGGACTCCCAGCCTTAGTGGACTTCAATGGCATTTGGGAGCGATGCGCTTTTCAATCTCAAAATGCAAGACGGTTATTGGACAAATACTGCGAAAATGCCCGCCTACGGACTCCCAGCTTCACATGGGAGGGACATGGCAGTTTCCGCGAGGAGACTGGTGATTGGTGAAAGCGGCCGGATATTTTCTTTGATTGACAGCTCGTTTCAAATATAGACAGGCAGCGGTGAATTTCAGTTCAGTCCCATGCGGATTCGCAAGTGCTGTGGTGTATTGTAAGAGATCGGCTTACATTTAGATTTCATTCATTACATACGGTTTCTACCAGCTTTTTTAGTTTGTATATATTTTCATTGTAAATAAAGTGTAAATATAGTGTTGTCAAGTTTGCTATCTTAGTTCCAGAAGTTTCGTTTATTTGAGTGACTGAACTTGAACTTGAGGGGGCTAGTCAGCTAGCAAGAAAGCTGCGCACGGATGCCAAGCATTGCTGATTTAATTTTGGCGAAGCCATTTGCCAGTCTTCCTTTCGAGGAAAAAATTTAAATTAAAGAGCAGGGTAGACCAACGCCTCAAATTGACTTGGTGAAAAAGGTAGGGAATAATACTCGTTCCTTTCAGCTCTCCTGGTACGAGAAAGTGAATTGGCTAACAGCAAGTGACCCACATCAACAACAGTAAATAGGCTACTTTAGTAATATGTCATGGATGGACCAAAAATATAGAATCTATTTAAAATGTTTATGCTGAGTATATTATATTGGAATATATATTTTTCTGCATATGAATTAAACACAGCTACAATTTGGAAAACTTTTTTAAACAAAAACACAGCCGAGAACATTTCACACTACAGACCTGGATTAAAAGTGAAGGGTTATCAAAATTGTCAATAAAACATTTCTCAGTCAAAATAAGTAAAATATAGGGAAAGTGTCATTGAATGAAATGTGTGGCACCCAGCTCTACTGCTGAGGTTCCTGACAAAGAGCTGCTTTCAATAATGATCAATTTTTAAACAACATGCCACAATTTTAAAATATAAAATGTTAAAATATACCCTCCCAACACCACCATCATGTATCTTGAACAGTAGGCTAATGGGCCAAAAGAACCTGTTATTTCACAGTTTGTGACCCTGCCAACAATCAGCCAGATCAGAGGCAAGAGTATGGGCAAAATTGATGTTTTTTCTTTTAAAATCTGGAAATATCATAACCGACCAGCCTCCCCTGTTTGAAAGACTACCAGCCGCCACTGGATTGAGGGTAGGGGAAATTTGCATATGAAACATGGGTCTGGAGTGCATTGCAACCGGCAACCAGTGGACAAATGACCAAGAACAGTACAACTGAAGACAAACAATACAACTGAAGACAGATGCAAAACCAAGCATCAAACATACAAACACAAGAAAAAAAAATTCACAAAAGAAAGAAAAACTCCAGTGAAGCAGCAAAAATCTGCACAGTGTACTCTCAACCAGAAACAGAATGAAGAAACTAATTACATCCTCTGTAATGGAATATTCCAATGTTTTATTTGTAATTATGTGAAAATTACAGGTTTAAAAACTATTTAAGTTTTAAAAAATTATGCCACCTTTCGAGATGATATTAACAATTGCTGGGTTTCATGTGACGTCACATCTGCCTCATTAGTTATTCAGAACTTTAGCTGGTGGTCTACCAAAGCTCAGTTGACAAAGCGTTTATATGAAGAAGGTGCATTGCTTACACGAAAAATGCCTTACACTTGCATTGTTTTAGGTTGTTTGAATCGATCAAACTGTGAAACTGATAAAAGTTTCTTCAGGGATCCCCATGAACTAATAAAAAAGGGTGAACGAACACAGGATTTCACAAAAAGACGTCAAGAAAGGTGTCTTTTGAACCTCTCACTGAAATCGAAGGGAGCCGACTCGAAGCATGCTCAAGTTTGCAGTGATCACTTCGTGAAAGGTTTGTATATCCCTCTCAGCTATGTCGTTATTGTTTTCCAAGTATTTTTCTTGCTATGTGTCGTTATTTTATGGTACTTTTTTTAGTCACGAAGCGCTAAAGTCCCCAGCTGTTTCTTGTTTACTCCTCACTCCTCACAAAGTCCATATGCATGAAGGTCGCGACAAAATTCTTACCCAGCTATACAGTTACAATGCACCATGAGCACTTCTCCATCTTGTTTAACTAAGATCCAGGTCTTTAAAGGGGTTTCTGATGATCTTTGTGAATGATTTACCTGAGAGATAAGAACCAACACAAGTGAGAATCAAGCGGACTGTTGTTTGGTTACACTTCAACTTGTAGCGCTTTGCTGTAAAGACACGAACGAAAAACTAAAAAAAACCACATACTTACACAGGTAAAAACAATACAGGATTCATTCAGCAGTGACTTCATACCGAGGTCCTTTACCCAGCCACACACAACACCAGATAGTTCAAGATGTCAGGGAACTTGACTGAAGGGTAGTTTTCAAGATTGTATGACAAATTCTTCTTTCCCAGACTGTAGGGGTCTATTCCTTTGCACATAGCAATCTTCTAATATATCTAAAGCGAGCGATGGGGTTTTAGATTACAAGTGATAAGTTATCACTAGTTGTTTGCACTACGGCAGCTGTTTAGACCACCAGCTATTTCACTTCTGGTAAAACCACCAACAGAGGCGGTGGCATGAAGTTTTGGATGGGGGGGGGCAACGTGTTATGCATCAAAGGCGTTAAACAGAACCAATGATACTGTAACATAATTATGTCAACTTAGTATCATTGAGAGGATAACACCCTCTTACCATGGGTTGCTGTCAACAGGTATCATGACGAAACTTCACACAGTGCTAGTCACATATTTCAATGATTAGGTCAAATAGCCTTGGAAAATTTGAATAAACACGTAATAAAACCTAAAAACTGATCCCATTTCTTGGCAATCCTGTTTTGACCGAGGAATAAGCTGTGAAAGTAATATTCCTGATACTTCAAGGACCGCTGTCAGGTCCCAGGAAATCCAACTGACTGGTAATGACCAGTCATGACCCCAGATTGGGTGCAAATAATTTTTTTTTCTGTTTGTTGCATATTTTTCAAATCAAAACTGTGTGATATTGGTGTATTGAAGCATGTATGAAAAGCATATGGGGGTGTATCGGTAAATTGGAAAAACTACATTCCTTTAATTTTCTCCTGGAAAATTCCGAAAATTGGAGGCAATCGGTGACGTCAGGACCAGGCTAATTTGCATCGGTTTTGGTGTGAATGGGTGCTACCAACCTATGGTACAAAGGTGCACAGCGGGCTGTTTATTCACACTACTCTCTCCTTTTCTTCCTTGTAAATAGTCAAAGGACTCCCATCATAATTTGGGGGGGCACAGCCCCCCCAACATAATTTTTGGGGGGGCGGTCGCCCCGCTGCCACCACTGACTAAGAAAAGTCACATGACTGAAACTCAGCAATGTGGGAGACATCACAACACCTGTATTGGGCTGGTTTTAAAAGTGAGCTTGAATTTACAGTGGTATGCAAAAGTTTGGGCACCCCTGGTCAAAATTGCTGTTACTGTGAACAGTTAAGCAAGTTGAAGATGAAATGATTCTCCAAAAGGCATAAAGTTAAAGATGACTCATTCCCTTTATATTTTAAGTAAAAACAATTTTTTT
Source organism: Neoarius graeffei (assembly GCF_027579695.1). Classification (NCBI taxonomy): domain Eukaryota; kingdom Metazoa; phylum Chordata; class Actinopteri; order Siluriformes; family Ariidae; genus Neoarius; species Neoarius graeffei. Next base: position 51,758,463 of record NC_083580.1, read on the forward strand.
TTATTTTCATCTTTTACATTTTCAAAATGACAAAAAAGGAAAAGGGCCCGAAGCAAAAGTTTGGGCACCCTGCATGGTTAGTACCTAGTAACACCCCTTTGGCAAGTATCACAGCTTGTAAACACTTTTTGTCGCCAGCTAATAATCTTTCAGTTCTTACCTGGGGGATTTTCACACATTCGTCCTTGCAAAAGGCTTCCAGTTCTACAAGTTTCTTGGGCTGTCTTGCATGCACTGCTCTTTTGAGATCTATCCACAGATGTTCAATGATGTTTAGGTCAGGGGATTGTGAGGGCCAGGGCAAAACCTTCAGCTTGTGCCTTTTGAGGTATTCCATTGTAGATTTTGAGGTGTGTTTTGGATCATCATCTTATTGTAGAACCCATCCTCTTTTTAACTTCAACTGTTTTACAGATGGTGTGATGTTTGCTTCCAGAATTTGCTGGTATTTATTCAAATCCATGCTTCCCTCGACCAATAAAATGTGCTCTGTGCCACTGGCTGCAACACAACCTCAAAGCATGATCGATCCACACCCATGCTTCAGAGTTGGAGAGGTGTTCTTTTCCTGGAATTTGGCACCCTTTTTTCCTCCAAACATACCTTTGCACATTGTGGCCAAAAAGTTCTATTTTGATTTCATCAGTCCACAGGACTTGTTTCCAAAATGCATCAGGCTTATTTAGATGTTCATTTGCAAACTTCAGACACTGAATTTTGTGGCTAGGATGCAGGAAAGGTTTTCTTCTGATGACTCTCCCATGAAGGTCATATTTGTTCAGGTGTCGCTGCATAGTAGAACAGTGCACCACCACTCCAGGGTCTGCTAAATCTTTCTGAAGGTCTTTTGCAGTCAAACAGGGTTTTTAATTTGCCTTTCTAGCAATCCAACAAGCAGTTCTTTCAGAAAGTTTTCTTCATCTTCCAGACCTCACCTTGATCTCCCCTGTTTCTGTTAACTGCCATTTCTTGATAACATTACAATCTGAGGAAACAGCTACCTGAAAACACTTTGCTATGTTCTTGTAGCCTTCTCCTGCTTTGTGAGCATCAATTATTTTATTATTCAGAATGTGAGGGAGTTGCTTAGAGGAGCCCATGGCTGTTGATTTTAGGGACAAGTTTGAGGAGTCAGAGAATTTATACAGCTTTGAAATCTGCATCATCTGACTTTTCCTAATGAAGAATTTGAACAAGCCACAGCTCAATAAGCTAATTAAGGTCTGGAACCTTGGTAAACGTTACCTGGGAACTCAAATGTATTGGGGTGGCCAAACTTTCGCATGGTGTTCTTTTTATTTTTTCACTCTCCAAGTGTACAAAACAAAAATATTACACAAATCTTGCAGAAAACACTGAAAAGAAATGTGTCATCTTTACCTTTATGCCTTTTGGTGATCAGTTCATCTTCTGCTCACTTAACTATTCACAGTAACAGACATTTTCAGCAAGGGTGCCCAAACTTTTGCATGCCACTGTACTTGGTGATCCACAAAGCCAGAAGATTAATATCAAGTTTCAATTAGCTGTCAAAAGAAACCCTGCTTTACAAGACAGACATCATGGTAATGAGTTCTGAGCTGTCTGGTCACTAATGAAATTCATATCAAACCTTTTTCCTCTCAGGTAAAACAGTTCTGTTCCAGTAGATCATGTCAGTATAGCATTTTGGTTGAAGAGATATTTTTCTTTTCCTTATTTGAGATGATTGTGAAATGCTACGACACCTTTAAAAGAAGTGTGTATTCATGTGTACTTCTAAAAGTTTATTTGAATAGTAATAGTAATATGAAAAATGCCTACTTCTAGTGAAACACATTAATACACACTAAAATCATGTCATTAAGAAAAACTTATTATAGCTTAAATGTTTAAATATGTTTTAAATGCATTTAGATGTGTTTTAGTTTTTTTTTTTTAAACAACTTCACTGCGACTTGTCCTACAACTAATTTACACATCAGTAAACTCGAGATTATGCTTAATGTGTGTTGAGAAGTGTACCTCTTTAATGTAATAAAACATCATTTTAAATAATAAACTTAAACTGACATATACAGTGTCTTGCAAAAGTATTCATCCCCATTGGTGTTTATCCTGTTTTTTTTTGCATTACAAGCTGGAATTAAAATGGATTTTTGGGGGGTTAGCACCATTTGATTTACACAACATGCCTACCACTTTAAAGGTGCAAATTGTTGTTTTATTGTGACACAAACAATAATTAGGATGAAAAAAAAATCTGGAGTGTGCATAGATATTCACCCCCTTTCGTATGAAACCCATAAAAAAGAGCTGGTCCAACCAATTCACTTCATAAGTCAGATAATTAGTTAATTAAGATCCACCTGGGTGCAATCAAAGTGTCACATGATGTCTGTATAAATCATGGGCGATTGCTCTAAGACAACGAGGGAGGCTCAGCCTCCTCTAAAAATGATGAACATCGTGTAGGATGAATTGCGCTAGGCTTATGTTATAGCCGACCTTATAACATTGCTATTTCAGATCCAGAATCATAGAAATATATGTACTCAACCCAACTACAGTGCGAAATCATTCCGTTATAACTTTCCCCAGTTCGCCTAATGTGTGCGTGAGTTTTCCCCCCCCCGTGACAGCGCAATGCAGCCCAGCCTCAGTGGACTTCAATGGCATTTGGGAGCTATGCGCTTTTCAATATCAAAATGCAAGACGATTATTGGACAAATATTGCGAAAACGCCCGCCCACGGACTCCCACGGACTCCCAGTCTCACAGTGGGAGGCAATGAGAGGGACATGGCAAAGCTTTCCGCGAGGAGACTGCTGATTGGTGAAAGCAGCCGGATATTTTCTTTTGATTGACAGCTCGTTTCAAATGTAGACAGGCAGCGGTGAATTTCAGTTCAGTCCCATGCGGATTCGCAAGTGGTGTGGTGTATTGTAAGAGATCAGCTTACATTTCAATTTCATTCATTACATACGGTTTCTACCAGCTTTTTTAGTTTGTATATATTTTCATTGTTAATAAAGTGTAAATAGTGTTGTCAAGTTTGCTATCTTAGTTCCAGAAATTTTGTTTATTTGAGTGACTGAACTTGAACTTGAGGGGGCTAGTCAGCTAGCAAGAAAGCTGTGCACGGATGCCAAGCATTGTTGATTTAATTTTGGCGAAGCCATTTGCCAGTCTTCCTTTCGAGGAAAAAATTTAAATTAAAGAGCAGGGTAGACCAACGCCTCAAATTGACTTGGTGAAAAAGGTAGAGAATAATACTCGTTCCTTTCAGCTCTCCTGGTACAAGAAAGTGAATTGGCTAACAGAAAGTTCAGTGACGAGGAAAATGTATTGTTGGCCATGCCTCTTGATTAAACCCGGATCCGTGATTTGGTCAAACGTGGGCTTTGATGACCTGCACAATTTCACAAAGGCATATAAAAGACACGAGATCAGCAATAGAATCTATTTAAAATGTTTATGCTGAGTATATTATATTGGAATATATATTTCTCTGGATATGAATTAAACACAGCTACGGAGATCGGCACCGCCCGATGCGCCATATGGCACAGGAAGGACTTTAGACTTTAGACTTAGACAATTTGGAAAACATTTTTAAACAAAAACACAGCCGAGAACATTTCACACTACAGACCTGGATTAAAAGTGAAGGGTTATCAAAATTGTCAATAAAACATTTCACAGTCAAAATAAGTAAAATATAGGGAAAGTGTCATTGAATGAAATGTGTGGCACCCAGCTCTATGTTCTCTATGTTTGGCTCCCCAAGGTCAGTGCTTGTGCCTATTCCAGAACACTCTGCTGTTCCTGCTGAGGTTCCTGACAAAGAGCTGCTTTCAATAACGATCAATTTTTAAACAACATGCCACAATTTTAAAATATAAAATGTTAAAATATACCACCCCCCAACACCACCATCATGTATATTGGACAGCAGGCTAATGGGCCAAAAGAACCTGTTATTTCACAGTTTGTGACCCTGCCAACAATCAGCCAGATCAGAGGCAAGAGTATGGGCAAAATTGATGTGTTTTTTCTTATTTCTTTTAAAATCTGGAAATATCGTAACCGACCAGCCTCCCCTGTTTGAAAGGACTACCAGCCGCCACTGGTATAAATCAACCCATTCTGGAAGGACCCTGACTCTGCAACACTACTAAGCAAGCAACATAAAAACCAAGGAGCACTCCAAACAGGTCAGAGACAAAGTTGTGAAGAAGTATAGATCAGGGTTGGGTTATAAAAAAATATCCCAAACTTTGAATATTCCAGGGAGCACCATTAAATCCATTATAGCAAAATGGAAAGAACATAGCACCACTACAAACCTGACAAGAGAAGGCCGCCTACCAAAATTCACAGACCAGGCAAGGAGGGCATTAATCAAAGATGCAACAAAGACACCAAAGATAACACTGCAAAGATCCACAGCGGAGATGGGGGTATCTGTGCATAGAACCACATTAAGCCATACACTACACAGAGTGGGGCTTTATGAAAAAGTGGCCAGAAAAAAGCCATTGCTTCAAGAAAAAAACAAGAAAACATGTTTGGAGTTTGCCCAACAGCATGTGGCAGACTCCCCAAACACATGGAAGAAGATTTTCTGGTCAAATGAGACTAAAATTGATCTTTTTGGCCATCTTGGGAAATGCCATGTGTGACACAAACCCAACACTCTGAGAACACCATTCCTACAGTGAAGCATGGTGGTGACAGCATCATGCTGTGGGGATGTTTTTTCATCTGCAGGGACAGGAAAGCTGGTCAGGATTGAAGGAAAGATGGATGGCACTAAATAAAGGGTAATTCTGGAGGAAAACCTGTTTGAGTCAGCCAGAGATTTGAGACTGGGACAAAGGTTCACGTTCCAGCAGGACAATGATCCTAAACATACTGCTAAAGCTACACTGGAGTGGTTTAAAGGGAAACATTTAAATGTCTTGTAATGCCCTAATCAAAGCCCAGACCTCAATCCAATTGAGAATCTGTAGCATAACTTGAAGATTGCTGTACACCAACGCAACCCATCTAACTTGAAGGAGTTGGAGCAGTTTTGCCTTGAGGAATGGGCAAAAATCCCAGTGGCTAGATGTGCTAAGCTAATAGAGACATACTCCAAGAGACTTGCAGCTGTAATTGCAGTAAAAGGTGGCTCTACAAAGTATTGACTTTGGGGGCATGAATACCTATGCACACTCCAGATTTCTGTTTTTTCATTTTAATTATTGTTTGTGTCACAATAAAGAAACAATTTGCACCTTTAAAGTTGTAGGCATGTTGTGTAAATCAAATGGTGCTAACCCTCCAAAAATCCATTTGAATTCCGTTTTGTAATGCAACAAAACAGGGCAAATGCCAAGGGGAATGAATACTTTGGCAAAACACTGTACTTTTTTTTAAGTATGCATCAGTATATTAAGATATGCATTTATTCAAATGCACTTCCTGATAGCAAACTGAGGCATAATTTACCATTGCATTTTGACAAATATAGAGGGGAAAAAAAGTGTGTGTGTGTGTGTGTGTGTGTGTGTGTGTGTGTGTGTGTGTGCTGTATCTACTACAACTTTGACTGGAACCGTGTTCTATGGTCTGATGTCACAAAATGAAGCTTTGTGAAAATAAACACTCAAGGTAGGTTTGGTGTAAAAAGAAGACCGCCTATAATGAAAATTATTGACGTGCCTATATATATATATATATATATATATATATATATATATATATATATATATATATGAGAGAGAGCTCTGGAAAAAAATTAAAAAAAATAAGAGCCCACTGCGAAATTATCAGTGTCTCTGGTTTTACTATTTATAGGTATGTGTTTGAGGAACATGAACATTTTTGTTTTATTTCATAAACTACTGACAACATCTCCTCCAAATTCAACATAAAAATATTGTCACTTAGAGCACTTAATTGCAGAAAATGACAACTGGTCAAAATAATAAAAAAGATGAAGTGTTTTCAGACCTTGATTACTGCATAGAAATCAAGATCATATTCAATTTTAAACAACACAATACTAATTTTTGAACTGAGGATGAGTTCAGAAATCAATATTTGGTGGAATAACCCTGACATTTAATCACAGCTTTCATGCATCTTGGCATGTTCTCCACCAATCTTTCACGTTGTTCTTGACTGACTTTATGCTACTCCTTGTGCAAAAATTCAATCAACTCAGCTTCGTTTGATGGTTTGTGACCATCCATCTTCCTCTTGATTATACTGCAGAGGTTTTCAGGTCTCGAGATTGGAATGACCATGACAGGGCCATTGAAAAGCATCTTGTGGTATCTTGTGGTCCTCCATCCACACCTTCACTGACCTGGCTGTGTGGCATAGAGCACTGTCTTGCTGGAAAACCCAATCCTCAGAGTTAGGGAACACTGTCAGAGCAGAAGAAAGTAAGTTTACTTCCAGGATATCCTTGTACATGTTTTGATTCATGTGTCCTTCACAAACAGAAATCTGCCCCATTCCAGCCTTGCTGATGTACACCCAGATCATCACCAATCCTTCACCAAATTTTACAATGGGTGCAAGACTATGTGGCTTGTAGGACTCTCCAGGCCTCCATCTAATCATTAGATGACCAGGTGATGGATAAAGCTGAAAATGAACTCATCAGAGAAGATGATCTCACTCCAGTCCTCTATGGTCCAATCCTCTATGCTAATCATTGATGAAGGGCTTTTTTTTTCTCACTTTGCATGACTTCAACCTAGTGACGTGCGGTCAGGGGCGGCAGGTGAGGCAGGGCCTCACCAGTCATCATCCAGCCATCATGAGATGTAATGAATGTAAATAATGATAACAATAAAGATTTGTCCAATCATCTGTGCTATATATGCCATTTCTGTATGATTCAAATAATTTCAATCATTTTTGCAATCAAAATCGCTGTATTTGCCTATTTCCTATTCAATTGCAGCGAATATGCAGCGACGTGAGGCAGCACCTAGCTGTGCCTCACGTCAGATTGTGCAATCCCTTGTTAACTGGGTTGAGCGCGTGCCTTTTGCTTACTCTGTGTATGCTACCAACGTAATGCTGTATTAAAATGTTTTTTGTACATTGTAGACGTGTATAATATGTCCTCACTTTCTTTATAATATGTAATGTTTTCTACGTATGTGTATCACTTATTTAGTGTTAACAATTTGACATAAAGCCGCACTGAAAAGACATGAGGTGAGGCAGGCAGTAGCTCTGCCGCAGTGCAGAGGGCGTACGTGAGCTCAGTTATTCTTGTTTGGTGGTTGCTTCTTCTCTATGTCGTCACGTAAAGTTTAATTTGGACTGTTGTTGGCTTGTTCCGATTGACTGCAACAAATTAATGGAGGATGTAATAGCTCAACTGAAAGGTTTCTCAAAGTTGGACTTTCAAGGAAAACGGGACGTGATAAAGAATGGACGGCCGACGCCGGAGCTAAAGGAATTACTTCAAAGGACTGGGCAGAAGATAACCCGATCGTTTCAAAGTGAGTGGTACAACCGAAAAGATTGGCTGTGTGGCTGTGCTACAAGAAACCGCCTTTTCTGTTATCCCTGTCTCTTGTTCTCAACCAGTGACAATGTCTGGACTAACATGGGATTTTGTGACTTAAAAAAAACCTACCAAGAAACCTCCTGAAACATGAATGCTCAGCTACTCACATTCAAAGCCAAATTGCTTTAAAAACTTTTGGGACTTCTCGAATAGATGTGGCTTTGAATGAACAGCACCGGCTAAACATTAGCATGCACAATGCTAAGGTGAAGGAAAACCAAGAGATCTTAAAATATCTCATTCATGCAACCTGCTTCTTAGCCAAACAGGAATTGGCATTTCGCGGTGATGATGAGAGTACAAGCTCTTCGAATCGTAGGAATTATGCCGAGCTATTGAATGCTTTTGCTGAGAGAGAGGAGAGGCTTGAAAGACACTTGGAGACATCTATGGTATTTTCTGGGTTGTCAAATAGGATACAAAATGATTTAATTGAAGCAGTGGGAGACGTGATCAGAAGTGATATCAAAAAGGAAATCGATGCAGCACCATTTGTCGCTGTAGAAGTCGACGAAACAACAGCTGTCACGAACAGAGCTCAGATCTCTGTCATTTTACGTTATGTTGCAACAAGTGAGGTGGCCTGTGAAGTGAAGGAGGCCTTTTCAGGCTTTGATGATGTTAGTGAAGACCGAAGACCGGTCCCTGAAGCGACCAAGTTACTTCAACTGGCCCTCACTATACCGGCTACAACAGTGTCCGTGGAAAGGTCATTCTCTGCTCTGAAAAGACTCAAAACGTACAGTCGTAATCGCACCGGCCAAGGTCTTTCATCCCTGGCAATCATCGCCATTGAGACTGAGAGACTTTTAAAACTAAAAAAAGACAAGGAGGATTTCTACGCCAAAGTCACAGAGATTTTCGTCCAGAAGGAGCGGCGCATGGACTTCATTTACAAGTAAAGGTAAGACCACTGTTTGAATCCTGTGTGTGTGTGTGTGTGTGTGTGTGTGTGTGTGTGTGTGTGTGTGTGTGTGTGAGAGAGCATCTGCCGTGATGCTGTGCCTTGCGATGGATGTATGTGGCACCGGCCGTGGTGCTGTGTGGCCTGTTCTGTCTGTAGCACCGTGGTTCGTGTGTTTTTTGTCTGTGGCATCCGCCGTGGTGCTGTGTGGTTTGTCTGGCATCCGCCGTGGTGCTGTGTGGCCTGTTCTGTCTGTGGCATCCACCGTGGTGCTGTGTGGCCTGTTCTGTCTGTGGCATCCGCCGTGGTGCTGTGTGGTTTGTTCTGTGTATGGTACCCGCTGTGTGGCCTGTGTGGTCCGCCGTGGTGTTTTTTGGAGGTAGGCTACTGAACCGCCATTCATTTTTCATTCTTCCTTGGCCAAATATGTACCTTCAAATGTACCTTATGTAAAGAATGTTGCTATGAGATATGAAACTAATCGGTATTTGGCAAATATTTTGGTGCATATTTGAAAATCTGATTTTGAAAAAGTCAGTGCCTCACTAGCCACAAACCTCACCACACGTCACTGCTTCAACCCCACCCAGAGGAGCCTTTTTCAAACTGTCCTTGCCATAGACTTAACCCCAGCTGCCATTTGCCATTCTGTTTGCAGATCACTTGATGTCATCCTGTGGTTGTTGAGTGATATTTGAAGGAGTTGATGATCATCCCAGTCAGTGGAGTCGTTTTCACCCTCTGCCACTTTGTAATGTTGTTGTCCCCATTGTCTGCTGCTTGACCTTGTTCTTATGAGCTGCCACCTTTGAAATTTTGAGGATGGAAGCAACCTGACACTCACTGTACCCTTCTGCCAGTAAAGCCAGAATTGAACCCTTCTTTTTCTCACTCAGAACTTTTTCTGTTTAACTTTTTTGGCATGATGAATAGATACTATTTTATTCCAATTAAATATAAGGTACTACTAGCACTGTTTTTGCAATTCAAACTGGTCCTATTGCAAGAGGATAGTGATGACCACAGCAGTGTTTTTTATACTTTTCCTCATTAAATAACATTTGATTCAGGTGATCACCTAATCAGTACCTCAGTAAGTAAAATGAGGTGTGCTTGTGTTGGAATTCCAGCACAGACACTGAAATGAAATTGCTGCCATACACAGAGATGCTGATTTAAGAAAAAAATTGAAGTGTTCTCTTAATTTTTTCCAGAGCTCTAACACACACACACACACACACACACACACACACACACACACACACACACACATTCATAGGCTTTTCTGTGTTCTGACTATTTTCTACATTGTACAAGTAGAACAATACTGAAGACATCAAAACTATGAAATAACATATGGAACATAAATGGAATTTTGTGGTAAACAGAAAATATTTTTAAAACAAAAACAAAATGTGTTTTACATTTTAGATTTTTCAAAATAGCCATCATGTGCCTTGATGACACTTTGTACACTTTTGACATTATCTTAACCAGCTTCATGAGGTAGTCACCTGGAATGCTTTTCAATTAACAGGTGTGCCTCGTCAAAAGTTAATTAGTGGAATTTCAATCTTTCTTCTTGTGCTTGAGATCAAACAGTAAATAGTAAATAATAAAAATACAGTCAATAGCCCTATTCCACAACTGTAGTAATCCATATTATGTCAAGAACCACTCAACTAAGTAAAGAGAAGTGACAGTCCATCAATATTTTAAAACATGCAGAGACATTTAATTTATGAGCAGCACCAAATTCCTAGGGGTGCACATCACTGAGGACCTCTCCTGGTCCAACAACATCGCATCGCTGGCCAAGAAGGCTCAAATTCACCTCTACTTCCTCCACAAACTGAGGAGTGCACGAGTCCCACCCCCCCATCATGTGCTCATTCTACAGGGGCACCATTGAGAGTGTCCTCACTGGCTGCATCACTGCGTGGTACAGAGGCTACAGTGCCTCCTGCCAGAAGACTCTGCAACGCAAAGTGAACACCCCAGCAAGATCATCGGTACCCCTCAGCCCTCCCTTACGGACATCTATCACTCTTGTCTCACCCGCAGAGCCATCAGCATCGCTGGTGACACCTCCCACCCTTCACACTCACTCTTCAGCCTCCTGCCCTAAGGGAAAAGGTACCGGAGCCTCCGGGCCTGCTCCACAAGACTGCTAAACAGCTTCATCCACCAGGCTGTCAGGATGCTGAACTCTATCCACTACCTACCCCCTACCCCTGGTCTGTAACACATTCATTCACACAAGAAAACTACCTCATCCGTTTGCACATCACACCACAAACATTAGCATTACTGCTGTATCTGCTGCTATTGCTCATTTGCACTACTGTCATATACACCTCATAAGCTGCTCTTCTAGCACCTTCTCCGTTATTGTACTGTATTGCACTACTGCTATTTTGTACATTGTTTGATTTTAGAGTGTATTTTTTATCTATATTTATATATATTGTTTTTATTATTTTTTTTATTTTTTTAATCTATATTATATATATTTATAAATATTTATATATATTGGGGGTTTTTTGTTTGTTTGTTTATTTTGTGTATGTAATCTTTATCTGTTTTTTACAAGTAAGGTGAGAGAGAAACGGCATTTCGATTCTCCTATATGTCCTGGATATATAGTGAATTGACAATAAAGAATCTTTGAATCTTTTGAATCTTTGAATAAAAATAAAGAAAAAACACTGAATTAGAATTTGACTGGTAGTGTGTGTGTGTGTGTGTGTGTGTGTGTGTGTGCGCAAACTCACATACCATGATTAAAAGATAGAGTTGTAAAATATAAGATATATTTTGTAAATTATGTCTTTTGAGGCAAGTTTGTAATGGTTTAAACATTACCCAATGCCAAACTGAAAGCTTCCATTACTTGTTAAATACATTAGCTTTAGTGCAAAAAATCTGATGAAGCAAACATGTCTATATTTGTATGTGGAACAAAATCCATTTCTGTTTTCCTACCCAGTAAATTAGCATAGCTTCCTGACTTGTTTTGTTTTCCCTCTCCTTCGTTTTCTGTCTGCCTCATTTGGCATAGCTGTGAATTAAAAAAAATAATTATAATAACAATATATTCCTCTCAAACAGTGTGTGAAATGAGCAGCACTTCCTCCTGGAAGAAACAGATGCGTTCCCAACAAAGCTGTCTTATGGATTTCAGGACAATAATTCCCAACTAAAATATTGTCAGTATTGCCATTATATATAGGGGTGGCACGGTGGTGTAGTGGTTAGCGCTGTCACCTCACAGAAAGAAGGTCCGGGTTCAAGCCCTGTGGCCGGCGAGGGCCTTTCTGTGCGGAGTTTGCATGTTCTCCCCGTGTCCGCGTGGGTTTCCTCCGGGTGCTCCGGTTTCCCCCACAGTCCAAAAACATGCAGGTTAGGTTAACTGGTGACTCTAAATTGACCGTAGGTGTGAATGTGAGTGTGAATGGTTGTCTGTGTCTATGTGTCAGCCCTGTGATGACCTGGCGACTTGTCCAGGGTGTACCCCACCTTTCGCTCGTAGTCAGCTGGGATAGGCTCCAGCTTGCCTGCAACCCTGTAGAACAGGATAAAGCGGCTAGAGATATATATACACAGTATATATAAAATGTGTGTAAAGCCATTATATAGTAATAATGCTTAAGCCTCACTCACAATCCATCGTAAGTGTTTTGGACACACACGGGTCGCAGGGTTTGGTAGCTCGCAGCCATACCGCAGGGTCGCAGTGAATCCGGGGGAAAGTTTGGGGGAGGAGTACAGGCAAAGTACTTGTCAAGTACAGGTTGCATGCCTGACTTCCTCGAGGCATGGGAAAAACTGTGCTGTTAGCCCGTGGAAAGGGTATGTCTGCCGCGTGTGATCAGTGCGTGTTCAGTGAGTGTGGAGTGCGTGTGACTTGCATTTTACCAGTTTCCTGCACTCTGAGTACGGGCCGCACTTGTGAAGCATGCGTGATGCATGTGATTAGCACGTTACAATCACTCATAACTTGCGTGTGACGCAAGCCAGGAGTGGGTATAAAACCAGCGTGTCTGCAGCATTCTGCATCTGTCTTTCGACTGAAGAACACTGGATATTTTGTGGAAAAAATATCAGTTTCAGTTTAAAGTTTAGAAAATGGGACCCAAGAAGAAGCGAGCAAAAGTGAAGTAACCCAGCCTGAAACACCAGAGGGGGAGGAGGAGGAAGAATTCGATGATAATGGTAGCAAGCCCTGCACGGACAGGGAGAAGTATGCCTTCAAGCCAGCAGAAGGCACAGCACCCCACCAGAGGTATTTCACAGGTAAATACACATGCTTTAAACATTCATTTCAGTATCTATATGCTTATGTAATTAATATTATATATGCTGATTTTCATGTATGTTTCAGCTAACGACACCCAGAAGTGAGGACATTGCAATCCCATCATCGCTGTCAGGCCATTATGCCATGCTCAGTGATAAGGACAAGGACATCCCGGCACCCCGTCCCACCACTCAGCAGGAGTAGGAGCAGGACAGCAGCTCGAAGTCAAAGTGTGTTTTAGTGCTCAAACTGTTGGGCTATTTAGTTAGGATTTTTTACAGTGTAATAAAATGCGTTATTCCCTTATACTCATGTTTTATTATTTGACGTTTGCATGGTAAATTAACATATACTCAAATTAAAAAAAGCAAATGTGGTGGTCTTCTTCCTTTCTATAATGCTACACGCTACATGATCGGTTCCTTGGTTCCTCCCCAATATATACTCAGCAAAAATAAAAACTTGACACTCATTATTTTTCAAATAGTGTTTAGAAACTTTTCTTGAAAGAGTTCTTGTTGTGATTATGGTTAAATGCATTGTCAAGGGCATTACGTCGCACATTCATTCTACTGGTCGGGCCTACGTAGCACGTGCGAGAGCACTGCACGCTAAAATCACGTTTCCATGTGACACAAGTGACGTGACCTATTGATACACGTGCAATTGATCTCACGGTAGCAGAGTAGAGTGTCATCTCAGAAAAACAAGGTTTTATGGTTAATTATTCGTTAATTTGCAATGCCACGACTGTCAAACATTCAGCGTGAACGTGCCATTGGCATGCTGAATACGGGAACATCCGTCACTGACGTTGCGAGGGTTATGGGATGCAGTCGACAGACCATCCATAATCTCCAGACATGTCTCCATCAAACTGGCACCACAGCCGACTGCCCCCGTCCTGGTCGACCACATGTGACGTCACACGCAGAAGACCGACAGATTGTCTTACGTCATTTGCGTAATCGGTTTGTCACTGCCACATCCACTGGGAATGAATTGTTTGGAGGTCGAGTGACTGCCCAAACCATTCGAAATCGCCTGCGCTCTGCTCTGCATTAAGTTGTGACTCACAGTTTTTGATCATGGACATTGTCATCGCATTTCCGGTGGAACCGATTCCATGACAAACATGATCTGTATGCTATAGCATCTTTAATGACAAGATAATTGAATACAATCGTTATTTCAAACCTATTTTCCAAAATGTTCAAATTATTGACTTTGAAACGAGTGTAAAGTTTTTATTTTTGTTGAGTTTATATACACCCAGAGTCTTGCCCCTCGTGTCACGTGCGGGTCGCGTGCGCTGCGTGCAGGTCGAATGCGCTGCATGCACGCCACACATGGGGTAGAAAGTGAGATGTACTGTACTGCTGTCTTGCAGGCCGCACAAATAGCAAGTGTGGAATACTTGTGTAGTACTTCTGAGGCACGTCACTTGTACAATGACCATGCGTCACTCATGCGTCTTACTATCATCGCAAAAAGCTCCTATTAGCCGCGCTGCTGACTTGGTTGAGGCATACAAAAGGAGTACGGGTCCCTATGTAGTGTCTGCATTCTTGATTTGTCGCAAGAACTGTAGAATTTGCATGTGCATGACCAAAAGTCTCCACGGGCAGTCTGCGACCTTCTACGGCGCTGAACACACGCAAGTGTCACGCAAGTCTCAAGCACGGTTTTGCCAAATTTTTTACCATAGACCACCCATAGCAGCACATAAGGCCGGTTTGTGAGTGAGGCTTTAGATCCTCATAATATTCATTTGGCTCTCTATGTAAGGTGTAAACTATTGATTGTGAGTATTGCTGTTGTACTAAAATAGTCAATGAGGTGGTGGTTTGATGAAGCAGAGATTCTTAAAATGGATGGATACAGTGTCAGTGCTTTGTAACAGTCACAGGTAAACCTTTAAGTTTTGCAAAGAGAAAAAAAAGAGAGGCTGATGAGGAAACCACTGTTTATAGCTGAGATTTAATTTACCTTTAATGAATAAAATTGTAATCCTTGGTAAATTCATCCATCCATTATCCCTAACCACTTGTTCTGTGCAGGCTGGAGCCTATCCCAGCTGACTATGGGCGAGAGGCGGGGTACACCCTGGACAAGTTGCCAGATCATCGCAGGGCTGACACACAGAGACAAACAACCATTCACACTCACATTCACACCTACAGTCAATTTAGAGCCACCAATTAGCCTAACCTGCATGTCTTTGGACTGTGGGGGAAACCAGAGCACCCAGAGGAAACCCATGCAGACAGAGGGAGAACATGGAAATTCCACACAGAAAGGCCCCCATCAGCCACTGGACTTAAAGGACTTTAAATGGGCTCATGGAGGTTTCCGGATGTTATATCCGCAGCCTTTCTCGAAATGAACCCTCGGCACATAGATATAGCCTCCTGGGAGAAAGCCCCATTTCAGCCCTTTTCCCTGTGCATTGTTTTGCTAATGAGAAGCATGGAGGCGGGGAAGGGTAGAGGGTGGGGGCGGGCCATGGGGGGAGGGGCTTGGCCAAGCTGCGGGCATGCTACCTGTGTGTGAACAGTAGCAATGGCAGGTCAAGCAACAGTCCAAGCTTTCGCTTTTGACCCGGAGTCCAACCCTGAAGCAGAAGCGCAAGCAGTTGAACAAACTGTAAATCACCGACTTCAGCAGGAGTACCTTCAGCGCAGAGTACCTGGCTAACTGCAGGAAGCGGTTAGCTGCACAGCTAATGTAGCCATTGCAAGGCTAACGCACCGATTTTAAAACACGGCAAAACGACTTAACAGTTATACACTTACTTGTTCGGTGTTTGTGGCTGATGCGGCAGGGATGCTTGGTACAGACCCAGGCTTCAGTGACAGTTGATGTGCAAAACCTGCCCTGTACTGTCCCAAGTTGTGGAAACATTCATCAGGAAAATGCTTCCGACAAACATACACCATCTTAGGTAGACTCGACGGCATATTATTGGAGTAAATAAAATTAAGCCACTGCATCTTCAGGAGCTCTCCCGTCGGCAGTAAAAACAGACTCCTTTCTGTGTTGTCACATCCATGTACAGCGCAATTTCCATGTTTCGCTCGCTTAGGTGGTGCCATGTTGTTGTGTCCTCTATGGTCTCCTCACTACAAAATTGAAGTGACGTATCTATGGTGGCAACTTTTGAGCTGGGCGGGCAATCCATACAGTGGGTGGGAATCCAGAGGGGGGGCGTGGGGATCATCTCCCTTGCTGATGTAGTAAAGGGAAGAGCCTATCAACGCGCCATTTTGACGCACCATTCTCAAATGTTGACAAAGGGTGGGCATAGTTTGGTTTACACATTATGACATTTCTAGCCACTGGGGTGACTTAAGAAGGTCAGAGGAACTCATTTTAACATTAAAAAACCTCAGAAAGTGAAAATTTCATGCCATGGGACCTTTAAACCCAGAACCTTCTTGCTGTTAAGCAACAGTGCTAACCACTACACCCTTTGGTAAATTCCTGTGGTATAAGAGGAATAAAACTCTTGGGGATGTGCTGTTATGGGAAAATAATTAACTTTGGGGTACAGTAACTCTACATCACAGCATCACAACTCTCTTGGTTTGAGGACTGCGTGGTTTAGTAGATAAGGAGTATGATGTGTGTGTCAGTGTGATAAAGTTTATTGATTGAGCTGCAGGGAAGCTGAGATCCAGCACTGCGTTAGTAATCCCCTCATGGGGCTTGGCTCAGCTGCAACGACTTTAATCCCCTCTATGCAAAGACCAGGGTGATTCTCACATTCAGGTCGTATGTGATAGACTTTCATCATTTTATTTATTCTGCCCATTCGGGGATTAGAAGGATTCAACCTGCCTTTTTCCTTTGCATTTGTCCGTCCTTCACTCAGGCGCTCTCTAGATCAGGAAGGTGGAATCTTCTGTGAACCTTATCTCTCTTTTTTGTCCTGTTTATATTTATCACTCCATTCCTCTCTTTGATTTTGAATCCAGTATTATTTATATTTGTTTATTCAGCTTATTGTTTAAATGGGCTGTTTCACAATCATGGTTGTGTTTTGCTAAAGTCTCACATAGCCAGAATCCATTGATGGTAGACACCAGTAGATGATTTTGAGCTTTCTGGGGGTCAATCAGCATATGCTCCGGGCCCTTCCATTGGAATACTTGAGAGCCGGGGTGCTACCTTGACACCTGGGAGGGTGTGGCTTCCATTCCTGGAAAGTTTTGTCATGTTGAAAATTGCCGAGGATCAAGCACCAGATGAATTCACCCATTGCAACTGTGATGGCATCCATGAACATCCTTGAGGTATACATGAGGCTTACATGTGGCTACCTGATGTTACTGTAGCATTCGGTTGCAAACATCGAGCTCAAAATGTTCATGGAACAACATTCTGCTGAAACTGAAAAGTTTGCCAAGGGGGCATGGCTTATTTCATTTTGCCGTGGCTATGCCATGGCCCACGGGAAGCCACAGTTACCAGTAATAAACCTATTGCTTGATTGGCGTAGAGTAAGTTGCCAGGGGCTGCTTCTGTCGGTGGGAGGGACCCTTGGATCTCACTGGGCAGCCCCCAGGTGCTCCTCATCACAGTTCGTCTGCCCTATGGGGTGCATAAGGGCTTAGGGTTCCAAGAGCCTGAAAAACGGACTGTAAAACCCCGCACCTGCTCCAGTGAAGACAATTATGCCAAAATTTAGAATGGGATGCTGGAACATATGCACAATAATGCCTGGACTATCATACAACCTTCAGGAAATCAGTGATGCACGCAAGACAGCAGTAATCAACAATGAACTCTTAAGACTACAAGTGGACATCGCCACACTACAAGAAACCTGCTTGGCAGACTCAGGCACTCTGTGCGAAAAGTATTACACCTTCTTCTGGTAGGGAAAAGGCCTACAAGAACCCAGAGAGCACGGCATTGGGTTTGCCGTCAAGAACTCACTACTGGGAGCCACTGAGCCAGCAGAGAAAGGTATAGAAAGAATTCTTGCCTTATAACCTCACTAATGACTGGCCTGTGAACATATTCAGTGTGTATGCCCCAACCCTGTACTCACCACAAGAGGAGAAGGATGAATTCTACAATCAACTTCAGGCAGGCATCCAAGGGATACCCAATCAGGAAAAAACTGTTGTTACTGGGTGACTTCAACACCAGAGTGGGCGCTAACCAGGACTCCTGGCCAAGTTGTCTGGGCAAGTTTGGGATTGGAAGTATGAATGACAACGGACACACTGCAAAAAACTGAAAAGTGAATTTTTTATTTTTTTGCAGTACAGTGTCTGCATCACAATTTTTTTTTCCACACAAAGCCACAGCACAAGGTATCCTGGCATCATCCTTAATCCAAAATATGGCACCAACTAGACCTGACGCTGTCACCGGAGAGACGTGTTACTTACCTGCTCCTATCACAGTGTGGACTGCGATACTGACCATGCCTTAGTTTGCTGTACCATTAGGCTCCAACCAAGGAGAATTCACTGCTCCAAACCACCAGAAAAGATCCATATCAGTACCAGGAAGATAAAGAACCCAGAGATAGTACAAGAATTTATCAAGGCCCTAGAAAATGCCCCCAAAGGGAAGTGTCCAGCAGAGATGGAACCAATTCAGGGACACATTACATGATACGGCGCTTTCCATCTTTGGAAGAAAGGGAAAACACAGAACTGGTATGAGGCTAACTCAACTGAACTGAATGCTGTTATTGAAGAAAAACACACAGCACTACTGGAACACAAACACTCCCCCAGTCAGGCAACTCTGTGAGTCTTAAGATCAGCCAGAAGCAAAGTGCAGTGGGTGGCTAGAGGCTGTGCAAATAACTGCTGGCTGAACCTCTATGAAAGTATTCAGAGATCAGCTGAAGTGGGAAACATCTGTGGTATGTACGATGGGATAAAGAGAGCCATTGGACCAACAAAGAGCAAGATAGCACCCTGAATTCTGCAACTGGCGAAATAATTAGAAACAAGGGGAAGCAGATGGAGAGGTAGCTAGAGTACTACTCCAAGTTGTACGCCAGGGAAAACTCAATTTCAGCATGCACATTGGACACAACCGAGAATCTATCTACCATGTAGAAGCTAGATGCTACAGCAACATTGGATGAACTGAGCAAAGCCATTGACAGCCTGCAAAATGGCAAGGCACTGGGTATGGATGGAATTCCTCCAGAGGTTGTCAAGAGTACAAAAGGAGTTTTGCTGCATGAACTACACAACTTGCTATGTACAACCCCGATTCCAAAAAAGTTGGGACAAAGTACAAATTGTAAATAAAAACGGAATGCAATAACTTACAAATCTCAAAAACTGATATTATATTCACAATAGAACATAGACAACATATCAAATGTTGAAAGTGAGACATTTTGAAATTTCATGCCAAATATTGGCTCATTTGAAATTTCATGACAGCAACACATCTCAGAAAAGTTGGGACAGGGGCAATAAGAGGCTGGAAAAGTTAAAGGTACAAAAAAGGAACAGCTGGAGGACCAAATTGCAACTCATTAGGTCAATTGGCAATAGGTCATTAACATGACTGGGTATAAAAAGAGCATCTTGGAGTGGCAGCGGCTCTCAGAAGTAAAGATGGGAAGAGGATCACCAATCCCCCCAATTCTGCGCTGACAAATAGTGGAGCAATATCAGAAAGGAGTTCGACAGTGTAAAATTGCAAAGAGTTTGAACATATCATCTACAGTGCATAATATCATCAAAAGATTCAGAGAATCTGGAAGAATCTCTGTGCGTAAGGGTCAAGGCCGGAAAACCATACTGGGTGCCCGTGATCTTCAGGCCCTTAGATGGCACTGCATCACATACAGGCATGTTTCTGTATTGGAAATCACAAAATGGGCTCAGGAATATTTCCAGAGAACATTATCTGTGAACACAATTCACCGTGCCATCCGCCATTACCAGCTAAAACTCTATAGTTCAAAGAAGAAGCCATATCTAAACATGATCCAGAAGTGCAGACGTCTTCTCTGGGCCAAGGCTCATTTAAAATGGACTGTGGCAAAGTGGAAAACTGTTCTGTGGTCAGATGAATCAAAATGTGAAGTTCTTTATGGAAATCAGGGACACCGTGTCATTTGGACTAAAGAGGAGAAGGACGACCCAAGTTGTTATCAGCGCTCAGTTCAGAAGCCTGCATCTCTGATGGTATGGGGTTGCATTAGTGCATGTGGCATGGGCAGCTTGCACATCTGGAAAGACACCATCAATGCTGAAAGGTATATCCAGGTTCTAGAGCAACATATGCTCCCATCCAGAGGACGTCTCTTTCAGGGAAGATCTTGCATTTTCCAACATGACAATGCCAAACCACATACTACATCAATTACAGCATCATGGCTGTGTAGAAGAAGGGTCCGGGTACTGAACTGGCCAGTCTGCAGTCCAGATCTTTCACCCATAGAAAACATTTGGCGCATCATAAAACAGAAGATACGACAAAAAAGACCTAAGACAGTTGAGCAACTAGAATCCTACATTAGACAAGAATGGGTTAACATTCCTATCCCTAAACTTGAGCAACTTGTCTCCTCAGTCCCCAGACGTTTACAGACTGTTGTAAAGAGAAAAGGGGATGTCTCACAGTGGTAAACATGGCTTTGTCCCAACTTTTTTGAGATGTGGTGTTGTCATGAAATTTAAAATCACCTAATTTTTCTCTTTAAATGATGCATTTTCTCAGTTTAAACATTTGATATGTCATCAATGTTCTATTCTGATTAAAATATGGAATTTTGAAACTTCCACATCATTGCATTCTGTTTTTATTAGGGCCCGAGCACCGTTCAGTGCGAGACCCTATTGTTTTTCGAAGGATTATTATTATTATTATTATTATTATGCCGCGTTTGGCGGGGCGGCACGGTGGTGTAGTGGTTAGCGCTGTTGCCTCACAGCAAGAAGGTCTGGGTTCGAGCCCCATGGCCGACGAGGGCCTTTCTGTGCGGAGTTTGCATGTTCTCCCCGTGTCCGCGTGGGTTTCCTCCGGGTGCTCCGGTTTCCCCCACAGTCCAAAGACATGCAGGTTAGGTTAACTGGTGACTCTAAATTGACCGTAGGTGTGAATGTGAGTGTGAATGGTTGTCTGTGTCTATGTGTCAGCCCTGTGATGACCTGGCGACTTGTCCAGGGTGTACCCCGCCTTTCGCCCATAGTCAGCTGGGATAGGCTCCAGCTTGCCTGCGACCCTGTAGAACAGGATAAAGCGGCTAGAGATAATGAGATGAGATGCCGCGTTTGGCCTTATTTGAGGCATTTCCCATGCACGAAAACTCATGAAATTCGATACACACATCAGTCATTGTCATCAGTGCTCAGCCACAGACTTTTGGCCCCGGGCATGGCCCAGGGACTTCATCGCGCCCCTTTTTCCATTTCCCATTGAAATGAATGGGTAGAACTTTGGAATGATGATGTCATAAGGCCATTTGGAGTGAAATTACACATGGTCATTTCTAACGTACTCCTCCTAGACGGTTCATCAAATTCATGTCAAACTTGGCAAACGTGATGCCAAGATATTGCTGAAGTTGAATTGCTAAGGGATTTTTGATATGTTGTAATATGTTGAAATATTATAACATAATATGCCAAGATATTGCTGAATGTTGAACTTGATATCTTGTAATATGATTCTGATTCTGATACTCTTTAGCCGGCGGCACGGTGGTGTAGTGGTTAGCGCTGTCGCCTCACAGCAAGAAGGTCCGGGTTCAAGCCCCATGGCCGACGAGGGCCTTTCTGTGCAGAGTTTGCATGTTCTCCCCGTGTCCGCGTGGGTTTCCTCCGGGTGCACCGGTTTCCCCCACAGTCCAAAGACATGCAGGTTAGGTTAACTGGTGACTCTAAATTGACCGTAGGTGTGAATGTGAGTGTGAATGGTTGTCTGTGTCTATGTGTCAGCCCTGTGATGACCTGGCGACTTGTCCAGGGTGTACCCCGCCTTTCGCCCGTAGTCAGCTGGGATAGGCTCCAGCTTGCCTGTGGCCCTGTCGAACAGGATGAAGCATCTAGAGATAATGAGATGAGATACTCTTTAGCCATTATGGGCCTGTCTGGTATAGTGCCACCAACTGGCCAAGGAAAGAATAGGGTTTTGAATATGTGTGTTTTGACACATGATGAATTTTAACATGCTCCACCTAGACGGTTCATGAGATTCATGTGAAATTTGTTATACGTGATGCCAAGATGTCACTGATATTAAATTGCAAAGGGATTTGATATCTTATAATATGTTGAAAAGGCCTTATGATTTTAATATCTTGCCACATAAACAGGAAATGTGTCAGAAAGCCACCGTGCATTAACTGTATGGTCGGACACTTCTTACTTCAATAGATATTATGATAACTTGACGTCCAATGGGCCTGCCTGTTATAGCGCCACCACCTGGCCAAGCAGGAAATGTGCCAGAAATTGGCAATGTCTTAACTGATTGATCTGACACTTTACAAAATATTGTGTATTATGATTGCGATGATATTCACATGTGTAATTCTGATGCCTAGCACAGCGCCACCATCTGACCAAGCAGGAAATGGGGAAAAATGGTCAATTCATTGATGGATTGATGTGAAACTTTACAAAATATTGGATATCATGAGTCTGATGATATATACAATTCTGTGCACACTCATACACACACTCACAGTCATATGCATATTTATGCATACACACACTCTCTCACAAGTATGCACTCACATGCACATGCAACATCTATGAGCACACTCTCTCTCCCTCTGACAAACAGACACACACACACACACACACACACACACACATGCACACACAATAATAGCGGAGCTCCAGCGGAGCACCATACCTAAGAAAAATGGTAAACCGATCAAGTCGATTTTTTGTGGTTTGTCCGTGTACGTGTACCACCAGTCATACACACCGCCTAGTGGTCAGTGTTAGTAATTACCAGTCATACACACCGCCTAGTGGCCAGTGTTAGTAATTACCAGTCATACACACCGCCTAGTGGCCAGTGTTAGTAATTACCAGTCATACACACCGCCTAGTGGCCAGTGCTAGCCAGTAAAGAAATAAAACAAAAGAGACTGGCTAGGATATAAGAAAATTCTACAACCCAGAAACAGATGGGAGCTCCGCTTTTAGGCAGTGCCTAAATCTATATATTAGTGACCTGCCATCATTGTGCATTTTGTTGCAGACATATAAAACTCTGCATGTACACACACTGCAGACACAGGAAAGCTAAGATGACTTAAGATTATAGTGTGAGATAGAGATAAGGAGGAGACACATGTATAGTTTTGTACATAAAAATGTACATTTTCACACCACAGAAACACACACACACACACACACACACACACACTTACAGTCTTTGTCTGTCTATCTCTCATCCGTCAAGCAGTCATGGCATTTGCAACATGCACATCACCTTTGAACATTTGATGAATATATGATGTGACTGTTTTGTTGGGTGGCGGGATGTCCTGGGTTGCGGAACCACACGTGCGAGGGCCCGTCAAGGCTGCTAGCGGCTTTAATTTACAATTTGTACTTTGTCCCAACTATTTTGGAATCAGGGTTGTAGATGCAGGGAAGAGGGAGAGGTTCCACAGGACATGAGAGACTGCAACATTGTCACTCTATACAAAAACAAAGGGGACAAAAGTAATTACAATAGCAATGATGCAATGAGCATCACTGGGAAGGTCTTTGTCTGTATAGTCCTGAACAAACTGCAGAAACTTGCCAACAGGGTGTATCCTGAATCGCAGTGTGGTTTCAGATTAGGGCGCTCCACCACTGACATGATTTTCTCCCTCTGACAACTACAAGAGAAATGCAGAGAACAGAGGCAGCCATTCTACATAGTTTTCATTGACCTTACAAAAGCATTTGACCTTGTGAGCCAAGATGGCCTGTTCAGGATTCTCAAACAGATTGGATGCCCACCTAGGCTGCTCAGCATGGTGAGGGCCTTTCACACAGGCATGATGGGAGTTGTCCAGTTTGATGGTTCATTGTACGAGCCATTCAGCATCTGCAATGGAGTCAAACAGGGGTGTGTGTTGGCACCAATCCTGTTTGGTATATACTTTGCAGTCGTACTGAAGCACGCTTTTGGTATTTCGACTGATGGAGTCTACCTCCATACCAGGTCTGATGGAAAACTGTTTAGCTTGTCCTGACTCAAGGCCAAGACCAAGGTCAGGGAGGTGCTCATCAGGGATATGCTGTTTGCAGATGATGCAGCACTGTCAGCTCACACCGAAGCAAAACTGCAGAGACTCATGGACAACTTTTCACGTGCATGCCAAGACTTCAGCTTGACCATCAGTCTAAAGAAGACAATAGTGATGGTGTAAGGCGTCGAACGCCCACCTGCAATCACCATCAACAACTGCACACTTGATGTGACAAATAAGTTCACTTCTCTGGGATCCAACAAACACCCTCTCCATGAACGAGGAGATCAATAGCTGGATAGGACGAGCAGCAACGACATTCACCAGGCTGAAGAAGAGAGTCTGGCATAACAGCAAGCTGACAACCCACACTAAGATCATTGTGTCCAGAGCCTGTGTCCTCAGTACACTGTTATATGGCAGTGAGACATGGTACCTTTACTCTTGGCAGGAGAAGAGGCTTAATGCCTTTCACATGAGGAGCTTGAGATGTATCCATGACATCAAGTGGAATGACTACATCACCAACACTTATGTTGTCGCTCATGCCCAGATCCCAAGTCTCTATACACACTGTTGCAGCAGCATCACCTCCACTGGCTTGGCCATGTCTACTGCATGCCAGATGGGAGAATCCCGAAGGACCTACTGTACGGTGAACTGACCTGTGGCACTAGAGCACAGGGATGCTCCCACCTCCGCTTCAAGGATGTTGTCAAGCAGGACATGAAGTTCCTGGAAATGGACATCCACAGGTGGGAGGAAACTGCAAGCAACAGAGACCACTGAAAACAAGAAGTGAAGAGTGGTCTCCAGAGAGGGGAGGAAAAGCTGAGACAAGCAGCTGAGGACAGAAGATCAAGGAGGAAACAACACAACCTGAGACTTTGATAGAGTCAAGCCTCCTGAGATACAGGATTAACTCCCATAGTCTTACAAGGCTGAAGGACACCAACAACAAAGTCATGAAAACCGTACACACTGCCATCATTGCCATAAGGCCATATGTCACTATATGGCCCATATATACATTGCTGCCGCAATTGGATTTACCGGCGTCTTCCGTCACTACTGTTGCAGCTACCATGACTTAATTTCCATATTTACTCCACCCAAATTTATGTGACAGATCACCTCCAAAATCTGCCGGAATGGCCATGGTAGGCCTCCAGCCACAGTTCTCACAGATCAACCAGCCGTGTGTGACCTTAGCATTTTTGAACAACACCAACTAACTCCTGCAACTAGGCCCAGTATATATGCTGGAGTTTCTTATACCTTATTTTACAGGGACACACCAGCCCTACCTACAGCAGTAATGTCTCTTATAAGTTATTATAAATATGTTTGTAAGAATCAGATGAGGGCTCAGTTTTGACCTTGTGGTCATTAGGCTTCACCTGTTACATACTGTAGGTGAAGACTATTGTTTTTGCTATTATTCTTTGTTTCTTTCTGCATTTACCACCTTTTTAGAATCAGACAATGATACTTTACCAGATAGTAGCCCAAGGTAACCTAATCACACTGGCCAAGTTATAATGACCTTGACCTATTTTTTAAGGTCACAGAACATTTTAAACTCAAAATTTACAGATTTTCTTTTTGTAATATTTCTAAAACTGTTACAGCTGGACTCAAATGGCCATATATGTATATGTGATACATATGTACAAATGTTATGACAAACAAATTTGAAGTCACTCATGCAGAACATGGCACATTTGGAACGTTGACACTTTCATTGTGGATTCGATTTGGGGAAAAAACATAACACAGAATGAGACTTTAATGGTGCCAAACATTGTGGCTCACTATGGACCAGGTTTGTATGGTTTGTGGGAGCATAATATCTGACAGTTTTTTTTAATGGTGGACATTTTAGAAATATTGACTGGTCAAAAAATGTCAAAATTGGAAAATCTTCTGAGAAATACTGCTTTTAGATGATAACATGCTGTCGCCAACTACCCCAAACATATACCCAAACTCATTATATTATCTTTATTCAAGAACAAAAGCAAGGGTGAGCTATTATTAGAGCATGGGCAATTTTGGAGGAAATATGGTACTTTGTAGTTGCAATGTCTTAGTATCACTGTCTGAAATTAAAAGTATAAAGTAAATGCAGTTATTTTCAACAGTTTATATATATATATATATATATATATATATATATATATATATATATATATATATATATACACACAGTATGTGTGTGTGTGTGGGTGTTTATACATTTTATTCATCATGCAACTTGCATCAAATAATATACACTAACCAGTTGACACATTTCTCACTCTTTATAAAGATATTATGACCACAAGTATTCAGTATAATGGAACCATAGGTGAAGCCTATATTTTAGTAACTGTTTACAGTTGCAGATTTCTAGTTTCATTTAATTCTACTTTAATCATTACACTTAGATTTTAATGGTTAAATTCAGAATTGTATTTTTTAACACTATGTTTTACTCTGGAATGTATACTTTCATTCACAATAGAAAGACATTTAAATGGAAGTTACATTTTTTTTTTTTTTGTAAACTAAGTGCCTCCTACGGTATCCTTTGTCCATGAAAAACGTCCTCTCTGGAAAACACTCACCATATGATAAGGTTATAAATGGTTTTTTTTTGGTTGGTTGGTTGGTTGGTTGGTTGGTTAGTTTTTTTTAAGAAAATGTCTCTTTTGAAGCAGAATACTCTGTTGTTGCACAGTAAACAAATATGACTTGAAATAGATGTGAAACACATTTGCAGCAGAGCTTCACATGTGGTTGAAATGCATGTCAATCAAAAAGTGTCCTCTTGGGAAAACCAAAAGGATCATCACCATTTCAGTTGTTATTACGGTTACTACCATGTACAAACATTGCTGCACAGTACTTCAAAATTTGTACTTAAAATCAATTTCAATAGTTTTTCACTTTGTATACCTTACTCCTGTGGATGATAAGAAAGTGGGTCAATATTAGAAATGCACTATATGCTGTGGGGTGGCAAATGGTGTAGTTGTTAGCACTGTCACCTCACAGCAAGAAGGTTTTGGGTTCAAGCCCAGTGGCCGACAGGGGCCTTTTTGTGTGGAGTTTCCAGTGTCTGTGTGGGTTTCCTCCAGGTACTCCAGTTTCCCCCAAAGTCCATAGACATGCAGGTTAGGCTGATTGGAGGCTCTAAATTGACTGTAGGTGTGAATGGTTGTTTGTCTCTATGTGTCAGCCCTGCGATGACCTGGTGACTTGTCCAGGGTGTACCTCGCCTCTCGACCATAGTCAGCTGGGATATGCTCCAGCATGCCCACGACCCTGCACAGGATAAGAAGTTATGGATAATGGATGGATGGACTATATGCTGCCTTCTCACCACAGGTACTATGCCCAGTATATGACCTGTAGCTATGGAATTCTCCACAGTTAATTGCTGTCTCAAAAGGTCATTTTTGGCAGCCTTGAAACACAAAAATCTGAGTTTTGATTTTTGGACTCTTGTGGAGCCAAAAGTATACCTTGATTGTGAAACAGCCCAAATAATGAATTAAAAATGTGGATGTAGATATAAATACACAGAAATACCACAAGACAACCATTCTGAGTAAACTCTGAATCTGACTTTAGTGACTGATCACTCTCTGATACATAATCTTTTTTTCTCTGCATTTTCCTGACACACTCACAGAACACTTTATTAGGAACACTGTATTAATACTGGATAAGGCCTCTCTTTGCTCTCAAAATGGCATCAATATTTCATGGCATGAATTCCACAAGATGTTTGAAACATTCCTTTGAGATTCTGGTCCAAGTTGACATGCTGGCATCATACAGTTCCTGCAGATTTCCAGGTGCATTTTCATGCTGTGAATCTCCTGTTCTACCACATCCCGAAGGTGTTCTCTTGGATTCAGATCCAGTGACTGGGAAGATCACTGAAGAACACCAAACTCATTGTCATGCACATGGAACGAGTTTGAGACGGCTTTTGATTTATGACATGGTGTGTTATAACATGGGAAGTAGCCATTAGATGGGATTTTTGTGGTCATGAAAGGGATGTACATGGTCAGCAATAATATTCAGATAGTCTATGGCATTCAAACAGTGATTGGTATTAACTGGCACAAAGTGTGCCAAGAAAACATTCCCCACACCATTACACCACTTCCACCAACCTGGACTGTTGACACAAGGCAGGTCCATGGATTCATGTTGTTGGCGCCAAAATCTGACCCTACCATCTGTGTGCCTCAGCAGAACTTCAGCTGCATTAGACCAGGCTACATTTTTCTCGTGCTCAACTGTCCATTTGTTTGGTGAACCTGTCCTCACTGCAGCCTCAGCTTTCTGTTCTTGGCTAACCGAAATGGAACCCAACATGGGTTCTGCTGCTATAGCCCATCTGCCTCATGGTTTGATGTGTTGTACATTCTGAGATGCATTTCTGCTCACCACAATTGTACAGAATGGTGATCTGAGTTACTGTAGCCTTCTGTCAGCTCAAACCAGTCTGGTCATTTTTCTTTGACCTCTCTCACCAACAAGCCATTTCCGTCTACAGAACTGCCGCTCACTGGATGTTTTTTTATTTAGTGCACCATTCTGAGTAAACTCTAGAGACTGTTGTGCATGAAAATCCGAGGAGATCAGTATTTTATATAAATAATCAAACCAGTCTATCTGGCACCAACAATCATGCCCTGGTGAAAATCACTGAGATTACATATTTTCTCCATTCTGATAGAACATTGACATCATGACAATATCTACGATTTTATGCCCTGCATTGCTGCATAAATGAGTAGGTGTACACATGTTCCTATTAGAAGTGTTCAGTTAGTGTATTATTATAGCTTACTTTTCTTGACATAATTGGTTGCACCAGCTTTCCATATTTGGTCACAATTTCCTATCTATCTCTCAAATCACAATGTAGTGTAGGTGTCAAAACTTTTACTTTTGATAAAGTGTAAACAGGCATTCAAAATACCAATACAACATCTAAACTGACAGAATTTACAGAATGTACCGGTACCAATATAAGTGAAGTGTTAATAATACTGCAGATTTTGTCAGGGCAGTATGGTTTTCCTAGGCCCTGAACTGTTCCCAATTTTTATACCCTATTAAACAATAAAGAGATTTAATTGTACCTATTGTTAGGACTGGGACTGTTTTGGCCTCTAGAAGCCGCCACTGTGTTTTGTGTTTGTCTTGATTGCCTGTTTCCTGCCCCGCCCTGTTCCTTAATTAGTTTGTGTATAAATACCCCTCTGTTTGTTCCCTTGTCACGGAGTCTTTATGCTATGCTGTCTAGTGCTAGTTTCCTCTGTCCCACGTATCTTGCCTGTGCCCTTGTGGTTTTGATATTTTTGCTTTCTTTGGACTTTGTACCTTTTTGATCTTCTGAACGTTCAGCATTTTGCCTTTCCTTTTGTTTTTGGACATTTTACCTTTGGATATTTTTATTTTGGTTTATCTTCTGAGCTTTTGGATTTTCTTTTTGTTTTTTCCATTGGACTGTAAATAGTGTAAATAAACTTTTTTTTTTATACTCTACTTTCGCCTCATGCCTCTGCACTTGAGTCATCCCCCTGGTGGCCTAGTGGGGGTTTGCTGGATTATCACACCAACGACCTGGGTTTGAATCCCAGCAAAACCCTAACAGAAAGACTCTGTCATGACCGACTCAGCAGAGGCGTCTTCAACGGTCTAACCTTCAGGGAATTATGGCTTCTTTAACACACTTCGGAGCTACCATGGATGAACACTTACGAGCCAACATGAGGCCCTTGCTCGCCACGAGGTACTGCTTCAGTAAATTGGGAAAACCCTGGCACAGCTGACTCCTCTGCCTGCATCTCCTGATCCGGCTCCTGCTCCACCATCTGCTCCCGCTCCAGTGCCTCTTGCCACGCTGTCTCCTTCACCTCGCGAACCCAGAGGTATGACGGCAAGCACCACAGAGGTATGACGGCAAGCACGGTGAGTGCCGGGAGTTCCTTACCCAGTGCCAACTCACCTTTGAGCTTCAGCCTACTACCTACACTACAGATCGCCGCACGATTGCCTTTGTGATAACCTTGTTAGCTGGTAAGGCATGAGCTTGGGCAACAGCCATTTGGCAGAGACAGGGACCCGAGTGCTCTGATTTCAAGTTGTTTATGGAGGAGATGCTTCATGTCTTCGATCAGGCAGACACCAGTAAAGACGCAGCCAGGAAGCTCATGTCCATCCGGCAAGAAGGAAGCGTCGCGGACTACGCCATCGCATTCTGGACGCTCGCAGCAGTCAGCGGATGGAACGAAGCAGCCCTGGTTTCAGCCTTTCACCATGGTTTGTCTGACCCCATCAAAGACGGCCTGGCCTCTATCGGATGCCCAAGTGACCTCGAAACTCTGATCTCACATTCTACTCGTCTTGACAACAGGATTAGAGAGCGCCGCCGACTCCTGAGCTTCCCCAGCCTCACTGCCTCGACCTGGACCCCGCCTACCTCCTCCAGTGACTGTCCAGAGACCATGCAAGTTGGCCGTACTCGTCTCTCCGCAGCTGAGAGGGAGTGCAGAAGGAGAGGAGGGACAAGTGCTGCATCTACTGTGGCAAGCCTGGCCATTTCCGAGCATCATGTCCCGAGCTCTTGGGAAAAGGACCGCCCCGTCCAGCCAAGGGAGGGTTGTGACGGGGCCTACCCTCTCTCCTGAACTCTCTGGCCAAGGAGTCTACATCCCGGTCTCCATCTCCTGGGGTGAGTCCGTCCACTCTTGTCAAGCCTTGTTAGACTCCGGGGCGGCTGGAAACTTTATGGATGTTCACTTCGCCCAAAGTATTAATGTCCCGACTGCTCCTCTTGAAGTCCCACTGTCTGTGTCTGCCCTGGATGACCAAGCCTTAGGTGACAGAAGAGTCACCCAAGTAATTTCTCCAGTCTTCCTCCAGTCTCAAGGTCACAAGGAAGAAATATCCCTGCACCTGATTCCTTCACCAGAGTTCCCAGTTATTCTAGGTCTTCCTTGGCTCACCCGCCACAACCCTCGTATAGACTGGGTCACTAGCCAGGTTGTGGAGTGGGGTCCTGCTTGCTATGCCTCTTGTCTGCTCTCTAGCTCTCCTGTGTCTCCTGCCGAGCCTCCTGATCTCACCGAGTTATCTCAAGTTCCCACAGAGTACTGAGATCTCAAGGAAGTTTTCAGCAAGAGCAGGGCTGCCGTTCTTCCTCCGCACCGTGCCTACGACTGTGCCATCGACTTGCTCCCTGGGACTACCCCTCCTCGTGGCAGACTGTTTTCCCTCTCTCAGCCAGAATGCAAGGCCATGGAGGAGTACATCAAGGATGCCTTGGCCTCTGGGTTCATTCGACCCTCCACCTCACCTGCTGGTGCCGGCTTCTTCTTTGTCGGCAAGAAGGATGGGGGGCTCCGGCCATGTATTGATTACAGGGGTCTGAACAAGATCACTGTACGCAACCGCGATCCCCTTCCGCTGATGTCCACAGCGTTCGATCTGCTCCAAGACCCCACTGTCTTCACCAAATTGGACTTATGGAACGCATACCACCTCATCCGTATCCAACAGGGAGATGAGTGGAAGACTGCCTTTAATGCCCCGTCTGGGCACTATGAGTACCAGGTGATGCCCTTCGGACTCACCAACGCACCAGCTGTTTTTCAGGCACTAATCAACGACGTCTTGAGGGACATGATTAACCAGTACGTTTTTGTCTACCTCAACGACGTCCTAATCTTTTCCAAGACCGTGCAGAAGCACCGCCACCATGTCTGCCAGGTTCTCCAGAGGCAGCTACAGAACAATCTGTTTGCTAAGGCCCAGAAATGTGAATTTCATGTTCCCGAGGTCTCCTTTCTGGGTTTTATTGTACAGACAGGCCAACTCCAGATGGATCCAGCCAAGACCCTGGCCATCCGGGACTGGCCCACCCCCAAGTCCGTCAAAGAGGTTCAGCGGTTCTTAGGATTTGCGAACTTCTACCACAAGTTTATTAGGAACTTTAGTTCTGTAGCAGCGCCCATATCGGACCTCACCAAAGGGACAGGTGGATCGTATGTCTGGTCTCCTCAGGCGGAAAAGGTGTTCAAAGACCTCAAGCACTGCTTCTGCACGGCACCCATTCTGGTCCTCCCGGACCCTTCACAACCCTTCATTGTCGAGGTAGACGCCTCGGACAGCGGCGTCGGGCCGGTCCTCTCTCAACACTCGGAAGGAAGGTTGCACCCCTGCACATACTTCTCCCACTGCCTGAGTTCTGCGGAGTCCCGGTATGACGTGGGGGATCGAGAACTGCTAGCAGTTAAACTGGCCCTTGAGGAGTGGAGGCACTGGCTGGAGGGAGCGCAACATCCATTTTTGGTCTGGATGGACCACAAGAACCTGGAGTACCTCCAGCAAGCAAAGAGACTCAATCCACGACAGGCTAGGTGGGCCTTGTTTTTCAGTCGGTTCGACTTTACCCTATCATACCACCCCGGCTCCAAAAACACCAAAACTGACGCGCTTTCCAGGCTGTTCGCTCCCACCAACAGGGAGAGTGAAGTTGGGCCTATTATCCCTGTGTCCCGGATTGTGGCCCCTGTCCGCTGGGGTATTGAGGAGGCCGTCCGACAAGCCCAACGCCAAGACCCCGGTCCTGGGACAGGGCCACCAGGCCTCTTATACGTCCCACATCAAGCCCGGGCCAAGGTTCTCCAGTGGGGTCACTCGTCCCCTCGCACCGCCCACCCGGGAGCTCGAAGGACCCTGGACTTTTTGAGAAGATGCTTCTGGTGGCCAAGCATGGAGAAGGAAGTAAGGTCATTCGTCCTTTCCTGCGAGGTGTGCACCAGAAGCAAGAACCCACGACAGCATCCCCAGGGCCTCCTGCATCCTCTGACCATTCCCTGGCATCCCTGGTCCCACGTGGCAGTCGACTTCATCACAGGTCTCCCTGAGTCACAAGGTAACACTGTCATTTTGGTCATAGTTGACAGATTCTCCAAGGCCTGCCGCTTTATACCACTGTGCAAGCTCCCTTCTGCCCTTGAAACAGCTAAACTAATGTTCAATCACGTCTTCCGAGTCTTTGGTCTCCCACAGGATATCGTCTCTGACCGGGGGCCCCAGTTCTCCTCCCGAGTGTGGCACGGGTTTTGCAAGCTCATTGGAGCCACTGCCAGCCTCTCCTCTGGGTTCCACCCACAGTCCAATGGCCAGACGGAGAGGCTCAACCAGGACCTGGAAACCACCCTGCAAGGCCTGGCCATGGATAACCCGACATCGTGGAGCACCTGGCTGCCATGGGCAGAGTATGCCCACAACACCCTGCAGTCATCGGCCACCAAGCTGTCGCCATTCCAGTGCCAATTCGGATTCCAGCCACCTCTGTTCCCGGACCAGGAGGAGGACGCGGGGGTGCCCTCGGTCAACCAATATGTGAGACGGTGTCACAAGACCTGGAGCAAGGTCAGGAGGACCCACATCCAGACCTCCAGAACCAACCAGACTCAGGCCAACCGCCATAGAAGACCTGCCCACGCTTTCCGCCCTAGGCAGCGGGTTTGGCTGTCCACCAAGGACCTTCCGCTGCGGGTGGAGAACCGCAAGCTTGCTCCTCGCTACATTGGCCCCTTCAAGGTGGTGCGCAGGGTGAACCCTGTTGCCTACCGGCTCCAGTTGCCCCGGACTCTGAGGATCAACCCCACATTCCATGTTTCCCTGTTGCGGCCCGTACTGACGTCCACATATGCCCCTGCCCCTAGGAATCCCCCACCCCCCCGCATCTTCCAGGGTCAGACTGTGTTCACTGTGCATCGCCTGCTTGACTCCCGCCGGGTCCGTGGCGGGCTTCAATATCTGGTAGACTGGGAGGGCTATGGCCCTGAGGAACGCTGATGGGTCCCCGCCCGGGACATTTTAGATAAAGGACTTTGTTGGGACTTCCATTCGGCCCATCCGGATCACCCTGGGAACGTCAGGAGACGCTCCTGGGGGGGGGGTCCTGTTAGGACTGGGACTGTTTTGGCCACTAGAGGCCGCTATTATGTTTATCTTGTCATGTTTGTTTTGGCCTCTAGAGGCCACCACTGTGTTTTGTGTTTGTCTTGATTGCCTGTTTCCTGCCCCGCCCTGTTCCTTAATTAGTTTGTGTATAAATACCCCTCTGTTTGTTCCCTTGTCACGGAGTCTTTATGCTATGCTGTCTAGTGCTAGTTTCCTCTGTCCCACGTATCTTGCCTGTGCCCTTGTGGTTTTTATATTTTTGCTTTCTTTGGACTTTGTACCTTTTTGATCTTCTGAGCGTTCAGCATTTTGCCTTTCCTTTTGTTTTTGGACATTTTACCTTTGGATATTTTTATTTTGGTTTATCTTCTGAGCTTTTGGATTTTCTTTTTGTTTTTTCCATTGGATTGTAAATAGTGTAAATAAACTTTTTTTTTTGATACTCTACTTTCGCCTCACGCCTCTGCACTTGAGTCATCTTAGTGGGGGTTTGCTGGATTATCACACCAACGACCTGGGTTCAAATCCCAGCAAAACCCTAACCCTATATATATATAAAACCCCAATTCCAAAAAAGTTGGGACAAAGTACAAATTGTAAATAAAAATGGAATGCAATAATTTACAAACCTGAAAAACTGATATTGTATTCACAATAGAACATAGACAACATATCAAATGTCGAAAGTGAGACATTTTGAAATTTCATGCCAAATATTGGCTCATTTGAAATTTCATGACAGCAACACATCTCAAAAAAGTTGGGACAGGGGCAATAAGAGGCTGGAAAAGTTAAAGGTACAAAAAAGGATGACAACACAATTCACCGTGCCATCCGCTGTTGCCAGCTAAAACTCTATAGTTCAAAGAAGAAGCTGTATTTAAACATGATCCAGAAGCGCAGACGTCTTCTCTGGGCCAAGGCTCATTTAAAATGGACTGTGGCAAAGTGGAAAACTGTTCTGTGGTCAGATGAATCAAAATGTGAAGTTCTTTATGGAAATCAGGGACACCGTGTCATTCGGACTAAAGAGGAGAAGGACGACTCAAGTTGTTATCAGCGCTCAGTTCAGAAGCCTGCATCTCTGATGGTATGGGGTTGCATTAGTGCGTGTGGCATGAGCAGCTTACACATCTGGAAAGACACCATCAATGCTGAAAGGTATATCCAGGTTTGAGAGCAACATATGCTCCCATCCAGACGACGTCTCTTTCAGGGAAGACCTTGCATTTTCCAACATGACAATGCCAAACCACATACTGCATCAATTACAGCATCATAGCTGCGTAGAAGAAGGGTCCAGGTACTGAACTGGCCAGCCTGCAGTCCAGATCTTTCACCCATAGAAAACATTTGGCGCATGATAAAATGGAAGATACGACAAAAAAGACCTAAGACAGTTGAGCATCTAGAATTCTGCATTAGACAAGAATGGGTTAACATTCCTATCCCTAAACTTGAGCAACTTGTCTCCTCAGTCCCCAGACGTTTACAGACTGTTGTAAAGAGAAAAGGGGATGTCTCACAGTGGTAAACATGGCCTTGTCCCAATTTTTTTGAGATGTGTTGTCATGAAATTTAAAATCACCTAATTTTTCTCTTTAAATGATACATTTTCTCACTTTAAACATTTGATACGTCATCTATGTTCTATTCTGAATAAAATATGGAATTTTGAAACTTCCACATCATCGCATTCTGTTTTTATTTACAATTTGTACTTTGTCCCAACTTTTTGAGAATCGGGGTTGTAAAATATATTGAAATTTTTCTAGGTATGTTGTAAATATACAAAAGGTATTAATAACAGTTGTATGTGCTTATTTCATGGGAATTGCTAGGCATATTTTGGAGCCCCACCCACCCAAAAAAAAAGGTTCTAGCCCTGCAAACAAAAAGGCACTTGCTAATGTAGACTTTCAAATATTTGTTATAATTTGTTATTCAAAAATCTAATTGCAATTGTCCCAGTGAGCCTTTGAAAGGTTGCTTTTCTGTTTTAATGTTGGTAGATACATTTCTTTAACAATAAAATCAATCAGCACAAACAACACAGAAGTACCATAGATACCCCACACAAATGTGTGCCTGTCACAAATGGAATTGTGAATGCATAGACTTGGCACTGAGTGAATTGGATGACTACGGTTTTATTTTCTGTGCCACACGCTCTATAAAGTAGTAAAGAAAAGCTACCTTGCTAAATAATGTTTTAAACATAACCGAGTTTTTTGTGTTTTATTTGCATCTCATCGCGATCATCTACTTATGCTGTGCAACAATATTACTATTTGGTACAATATCCTTTTCATTTGCAGGTACTTTTTTATTCATGTCTCACTCTCATAATTGCTGGGTACAATTATGTCCATAGCTTGTGTTGTTGTTGTTGTTGTTGTTGTTTTGTCATTTATTGGTTACTTTATACACATTTTCCATCCTTGTTAGTTATGTTATGCTGTGCAGTAACATTCACTACCTGGTGCAGTATTTCTATTATTTCAGTTGCCAGTATTTTATTAGTGCAATATTTCTACTTCAGGTGAAGTACTACTCTTACTTAAAAGGATAGTTCGGGATTTTTGACATGAATCTGTATGGCATCCCCATCAATAGTGTTGTGCAAACACACTGACTTACCTCTGACAGCATCCTGTGAGTCCAGTTCTTGTCCAGTTTTGGTCCAGACGAAAGTAGTCCAGCAAGTTTGTTGGGGTCACGAAAGTAAAACGTTTTTCGTCTCAAAACAGTATGTGTTCAAAAGAGTGATATATTTGCATCACAAAACCGTTGCCAAATAAAAAGTCAGACCTCGAAATCGCTTGGCACTATTTTCTCTCCCTTCTTATCACTGCGCGCTGCCGCCAGGTGACAGCCACGGCTGTTTCATTCATTGTTTACTAGTGATGGGAATTTCGGCTCTTTTTCAGGAGCCGGCTCTTTTGGCTCTTCTTACTATAAGGAGCCGGCTCTTTCGGCTCCCAAACGGCTCCTGAGATTTTATTTTTGATTTAAAGGAATACGCCACCCCCAGATGAAATTGAGTCAGTCCCTGCAGTCCCTAGAGTTGGATGAGTGAGCCAAAGCGTTTTGTAGCTGACCCAGCCATTGTCCTGATCTATAAACGCCCAGGTTAGCTTAGCTTAGCGTAGTCGCTGTAATCCGGCGTGTCCAGCTAGCATTGTCATTGCAAAAGTGAATTAAATAACTCAAGATTTTTTATAATTATTTCTCATGACTTGTACATTCACATCGAGTACACATATCAGTGCAAATTAACATGAAGGGATTTACTAAACCAATTTATATCTGGAACTATTTTCAGCCACAGCACAGGCAAAGCACCGCTGCAGGCGCAAAGACACCGCGCAGCGCCTGAAAACGGGTGCACAGCGCCTGAAAATCCATTTTCAGGCGCTGCGCGGTGTCTTTGCGCCTTCCTTTTCCTACCTATTCCTTTAATTGCTGCAATTAACTAGTTAATTCTGATTCTATTTCTCCTCTCAGTTATAATCTGTCCTGCTTTTGAAAAGATCCTCTCTGGGGGGACAGATGCTGCCACTATACACATCCTCCGTGCCATCACATGTGTAAGCCGTGGATAGAGTGCAGCCTTGGTCTCCCACCAGCTTAGTGGGTCTGCGTTTCGCTGTCACCTGGCGGCAGCGCGCAGTGATAAGAAGGGAGAGAAAATAGTGCCAAGCGATTTCGAGGTCTGACTTTTTATTTGGCAACGGTTTTGTGATGCAAATATATCACTCTTTTGAACACATACTGTTTTGAGATGAAAAACTTTTACTTTCGTGACCCCAACAAACTTGCTGGACTACTTTCGTCTGGACCAAAACTGGACAAGAACTGGACTCACAGGATGCTGTCAGGGGTAAGTCAGTGTGTTTGCACGACACTATTGATGGGGATGCCATACAGATTCATGTCAAAAATCCCGAACTATCTCTTTAAGTTCCATTCTTATTTTGTTGTGTACATTACATACATGGCCCATGTTTTTACGTTTTTTTAAACTTTTTTACTTATTTTACTTGTTTTTTTAAATACTTTTATTGCACTCTATTTTTTGTTACTGTCTATTCCTGACTCTTTCTATCTGTGAGCTGCTGGAACATGATTTCCCCACTGAGGGATGAATAAAGTTTATCTTATCTTATCTTATCTTATCTGTGATGACCTGGCGACTTGTCCAGGGTGTACCCTGCCTTTCGCCCGTACTCAGCTGGGATAGGCTCCAGCTTGCCTGCGACCCTGTAGAACAGGATAAAGTGGCTAGAGATAATGAGATGAGATGAGATTTTATCTTATCATTTGTGTTCACAAGTAGCCTCTCTTTTGAAGCCACAAATCCTTAATTTCCTTGATTATTAGATGGATATACAAATATGCTTCAGCACCAGCAGCTTTGTGAAAGATTGATCTGGTGAGAAAAATATTGCCTGTTCAATCAAATATATAGAATTTAATGATTTATTACTAGTGCATGGAGTTTTTGATTATCCAATATTGATTGTTTTGTTACTAGCAAGCAATTAGAGGGGAAGAGTGTCACACTCCGCCCTGGACATCCGCTCCTGAGTTTGCGGATCTTCCACGTCAGCTCCGATCCGGATCTGGGATGGGAATTCCATCCTACCTGCTTCCCCGTTCAGCAAGCATTCACCTGCATTCACTTCCTGATTACCACCGCTGCCTTTTTAAATGCTGTTCTCAGCCACAGACAGTGCCAGAACGTCTTGTATGTAGACTCTAGCTGTTTTTTTGCCTTGAGAGTTTATGGTTTTCCCTCCAAGTGTTTTTTTTTATGTTTTTGCCTGCCTCGGTTTTCCAAGTCAAGTTTCACCTTTTTTTTTATACCTGGACTATTTCCGTTATTGTTTGCTTAATCAAGTTTGTTTACATTTTTTGCCACGCCTCTTTCTGGATTAAATCTACTACGCTTCTTGGATTACTGTCTGTGTGCATGTTCTGCTTTTGGGTCCTAATTCACCACACCTCCAGCAACCCTAACAGTACGTTCTGGCCAACATGGATCCAGCAGAATTCGCCCATCTGAGAACGGCTGTCCAACAACAAAGGACTCTCCTCAGGACCCATCAACAAGACCTACGACAAGTCAATCAGACCCTTGCCACCCTGTCTGACTCACTCAACCTCCTCACCATGCAGATGCAGTGTTATCAAGCTGTGCCTACCCCTGCCCAGCCGTCTCTGACTCCAGCTCCTGCCACCGCCTTTTTCCACAAGCCGAGACTCCCAGCACATCAACCCTACGATGGAGAACCAGGTACTTGCAGATCATTCTTGTCTCAATGTTCATTAATCCTAGCACTACAACCTCTGGCCTTCCCCACAGAATGCTCCCAGGTAGCATATACCATCACGTTCCTCACCGGCAAGGCCAGGGAGTGGGGAACAGCAGTCTGGGACGCCAATGCACATTTCTGCTCCAACTTCAAAGATTTCTCTGAGGAGATGAGGCAAACTTTCGACTGCTCTCTGTCTGGCCGGGAGGTGGCTAGAGAACTCATGGAGTTGTGGCAGGGGTCCCAGTCTACCTCAGACTACGCCATCAAGTTCCAGACATTGGTGGCATCATGCAGTTGGAACGAGAGCGCCCAGGTTGACGTGTTCCTGCACGGCTTGTCCGACGCCATTAAGGACAAACTGGTATCGCGGGAACTGCCATCGGACCTCTCCAGCCTCATGGACCTCGCCAACCATATCAATGCCTGTGTCCAGCAATGGAGAAGAGAGAAGACTCACCCCAGCTTCACCTCCTCTCCATCTCCCGCCTCATCCGTCGAACCCATGCAGGTAGACCAGGTTTGGGTGTCAGCTGAAGAATGACCGTGCCAGCAGTGTACAGGGGCCTGCTTCTACTGCGGTCAGCTGGGACACATCTGCCGAGCCTGCCCATTAAAAGGACGAGCCCACCAGTGAATCGAGGGGCCCTGGTGGGCAACACTCGAAACCAGCCCCCCGCTGATCGACCGTTACTCCCTGTCATCATCATCCTTGACAACCAGCATCACCACCTCCAGGCCCTCGTCGACTCAGGGGCAGACAGGAACCTGATCTGCTCCGCTACCGCCAAGCATCTGGGAATCCCACTACTCGCTCTCAATGTTCCTCTCACCATCCTGACACTCAATGGCACCGGCTTGACTACTATCACCCACCTCACCACCCCACTCACCCTGAGGATTTCCGATAATCATTCTGAAACCATCCAACTTCACGTCAAGAACGACCCCATATATCCATCTTCTAGGATTACCTTGGTTAATGCAGCACAACCCCCACCTAAACTGGGCCAACAACACGATCTTAAGCTGGAGCCAGTCCTGCCTAGCTTCCTGCCTGAACTCCACTCTGCCTCCCGCCAAGTCACCGCAGCCTTCAGCCAGTGACTTTCCCGACCTCTCTCATGTGCCTCCGGAATACCTGGATCTAAAGCTTGTCTTTAGTAAGACCCGAGCAGTGTCCCTCCCTCCTCACAGACCCTATGACTGTGGAATCGACCTCCTGCCCAGGACGGCGCCACCCAAAGGACGACTCTACTCTCTCCCATCGAAAGGCAAGCCATGGAGAAGTACATTTCCAAGTCCTTGGCAGCTGGGATCATCTGCCCTTCCTCCTCCCCAGCAGGGGCAGGATTCACTTTGTGGAGAAAAAAAGACAAGTCGCTCCGCCCCTGCATTGATTATTGAGGTCTCAACACCATCACGGTCAAGAACCGCTACCCACTACTGCTCATGACCACGGCCTTTGAACTACTCCAGGGAGCCAAGGTATTTACCAAGCTGGATCTACATAATGCCTACCAGCTCGTCAGGATCAAGGAGGGAGATGAGTGGAAGATGGCCTTTAACACCACCACGGGTCACTATGAGTACCTCGTAGTCCCCTTCGCCTGACTAACGCTCTCGCAGTCTTCCAGGCACTTGTGAACGACATCTTAAGGGACTATCTCAACATCTTCGTTTTCGTGTACCTGGATGACATCCTGATCTTCTCCCGTTCTCTGGAGGAACATCAGGGTCACGTCCGGCAGGTCCTCCAGCGCCTGTTAGAGAATAAGCTGTTTGTCAAGGCGGAAAAAAGTGAGTTCCACCTGAGCTCCATCTCGTTTCTGGGGTTCATCATCTCCCCAGCGAGGATCCAGATGGACCCCCTCAAGCTTGAGGCAGTCATTGACTGGCCCACCCCATCCTCACGGCGGGACTCCAGCATTTCCTGAGGTTCACTAATTTCTACAGGCGCTTCATCCACAACTTCAGCATGGTGGCCAGACCTCTCACAGTATTGACCTCAATCAAGAGCCCGTGCTCAAACGCAAATTCACCACAGCACCCATCCTCACCATACCCGACCTGGCCAAGCAGTTCATTGTGGAGGTCGATGCTTCTGAGTCCGGGGTCAGAGCCGTTCTCTCCCAGAGGGCCAATGATAACAAGGTCCACCCCTGCTCCTTCTTCTCTTGCCGGCTGTCCCCTGCTGAGTGGAACTACGACATCGGCGACAGAGAGCTGTTGGCCATCAAGCTGGCCTTGAAGGAGTGGAGACACTGGTTTGAGGGGTCAGATCACCCCTTCATTGTCTGGACTGACCACAAAAATCTAGAATACCTCAAGTCCACCAAACGTCTCAACTCATGTCAAGCCCGATGGTTTCTCTTCTTCTCCCGGTTCCGGTTCACGCTCTCCTACCACCCAGGCTCTAAGAACGGCAAACCTGATACCCTGTCCAGGATAATTTCTTCCCACCAGGAGGTGTCTAGAATGCCCAAAACCATCCTCCCCCCATGCTGTCTGGTGGGGGCCGCCCTACTTGAGGTAGAGACGTTAGTTCAGAAGGCCCTGGAGCAGGACCCCGGGGCTGGTAACTCTAGCAATATACCACATAACCATCTGTTTTTTCCTTGTTCTGTGCAAACCCAGGTGTTGCAGTGGGGTCATGGCTCCAAGTTGGCTTGTCACCTGGGAGCTGCTCAAACCCTGGCACTCATTCAACAATGCTTCTGGTGGCCATTGATCAAGAGAGACATCCAGGAGTTTGTGGCAGCCTGCGACATGTGTGCCCAGAACAAGACAGCCAGTCGACCCTCTGCTAGCTTGCTGACACCCCTCCCGACTCCTCATTGGCCCTGGTCACACATCGCCCTGGACTTCATCACAGGACTCCCCAACTCAAGTGGCAACACATGCATTCTCACAGTCATTGACTGTTTCTCTAAGTCAGTCCACTTCATCCCTCTGCCCAAGCTTCCCACAGCTAAAGAAACTGCCGAACTACTCATCCTCCACATCTTCCGCATACACGGACTCCCCTCTGACATCGTCTCTGACCGGGGTCCTCAATTCGCTGTGCAGTTCTGGCGGGCCTTCTGCAAACTCATTGGGGCCTCCTGTAGTCTCTCATCAGGATTCCACCCTCAAACCAATGGCCAGGTGGAATAGGCAAATCAAGACTTGGAAGTGGCACTCAGGTGCATGGCGTCCAGGGATGCTGGTTCTTGGAGTAAGTACCTACCTTGGGTTGAATATGCTCACAACACTCTGCTTTCATCTGCCACAGATCTCTCACCCTTCCAGTGCTCCCTAGGCTACCAACCACCACTCTTCCCCAACCAAGAGGAGGAGGTTGCCGTACCCTCAGCCCAGACCTTCATACGCCACTGCAGGAGGACGTGGGCGTTGGCCCG
This sequence comes from Neoarius graeffei, assembly GCF_027579695.1. Taxonomy (NCBI): domain Eukaryota; kingdom Metazoa; phylum Chordata; class Actinopteri; order Siluriformes; family Ariidae; genus Neoarius; species Neoarius graeffei. The sequence goes on from NC_083580.1 coordinate 51,801,131, forward strand.
GAGAAAACTCCTACACTCCACCCTAGCATCCAAGAGGTAGGCCGACAAACGCCTCTCTAAGGCACCCACCTACCGGGTGGGGCAGCGAGTCATGCTCTCTATGCGCCATCTGTCTCTCAGAACCGTCTCCCGCAAGCTGGCCCCCAGATACATAGGACCCTTCCTCATCAGGAAGGTAATCAATCCATGTTCCGTCAAACTGGCATTACCACTCACCATGCGACGCATTCACCCCACGTTCCACGTATCACAGTTGAAATCTCTTGTCTTCAGTTCTGGTATATTATGTTGTAGGGATACCAGAATTCTTTCCCCTGTCTCTGTGTGTTGATAGCCTTGTCATTTATTATTTTCCAGGTGTGTTTGCCTGACTATGTTAAGAAAACTCTTAAGATCTGTCAAACATTTCATTCATTACTGTATGGTTTATTTTATTTATGGTGCATTGTAAACTACACTATATGATCAATATTAAGTGCATGACTATTATAGTCTGTTTTATCTCACACAATAGCCAGCCTACTGAACAGTATGTAGCCTACAGTATGTAATTTTTTTTTTTTATCATGCTTGGGATGTCTGGAAAGGGGGATGCCAGAATTATTTCCCCTGTCTCTGTGTGTTGATAGCCCTGTCATTCATTGTTTTCCAGAATAAATGCTGACAGATCAACTCTTCGCCTCCTCTGCATCATCTATACTTTTAGTTATTATTAGAGTAAGTGACTTCTTATAGTCGGTTACACACACTAGCCCCAGTATTTTTCACTCAGACTTAAGTATGCATTTCCCTATGTAATTTACTTAGTTACTCTTAAAATCAACATCGACAACTACACTCAGTGGAGCTACCTGGCAGCCTGCCACTAATCCCTTGCAAAATCCTTTGCCCTGTTGCTTTTTTGGTGTGTCTGGCTAAGTTTTGGCTGAGCAGAAGTCCCAGTTCTAATAGTAACAGTTTGCCACTGATTTATAAGGTTTCTAGCTTTCAAATGCGGATTTTTTTTTTGTCATTTAATGAATATTTTTGAACAATTTAAAGAATCTTGCAAATATGTGCTGACAAATGTTACCTTTAAAATCTGTTAGTGTTACCTTTTAGACCTTGCTGGTTTTGTTACACCTTATAAGTTCTGCTCTTTCTGATTGAACCAACTAAGATTGAACAAATCTGTTAGCTATGTAAATGAATAACATTTTTAGGACCACTAGCTTGCATAAGAACAAATATATTCTTGGTCACAAAGCCTTTGCTCTGTAACCATCTTAAGCTGAGGGACAGCATTTATATTGGTAGATCTGTGCTCAAAAGAAGTTATGATGAGATCTACTGTCAGGCCTTATGCTCTTTATCCATAAGTAATGACAAAGTGACACTGTAAATTTTTATCCACAAAGGGAAATCATGCTCTTATCCCCCACCCCTCCCCACACACAGTGATGGTTTATCCCCCCCAACCATATACCCCATTCCCAATGACAGTGAAAATTATACATTTTATGTTATTATGCAGTAATGGTGTCCTGTGGGACACCAATGGGAGCAAAATGGCAAAGTTGAAATGTTAATCTAGCTTCTGGCAACCGAGTAACATTTATGGAAATCTTTTGTTATGGCTCCAGTGGGAATGTAGATCTGTCAGATTTACATGTTGTGACCGATCATTACCTTGCTGGCGGTGACATAAATGTAGTAATATTGCTACTAAACTACTCATACTGCCTCAGTGCAAAGCAACTGGTGGCAAATTCAAAACAACAATCAAAGAAAAATATCGGCAGATACAGTGCTGTATCTGCAGGGGATCTGTCCCAAGATCTAACACGGATAACAAAAAAGGCAAATAGGAGCAAATCATATTCAGTGTCTTGCAAAAGAATTCACCCCCTTTGTGTTTGTCCTGTTTTGTCACATTACAAGCTGGAATTAAAATGGATTTTTTTTTTTTTTTTTGGGGGGGGGGGTTACCACCATTTGATTTACACAACATGCATACAATTTTAATGGTGAAAATTGTTGTTTTATTGTCACACAAACAATAATTAAGATGAAGAAAAAAAACAAATCTGGAGTGTGCATAAGTATTCACCCACTCAAAGTCAATACTTTGTAGAGCCACCTTTTACTACAATTACAGCAGCAAGTCTCTTGGGGTACGTCTATATGAGCTTAGCACATCTAGGCACTGGGATTTTTGTCCATTCCTCAAGGCAAAACTGCTCCAACTCCTTCAAATTAGATGGGTTGCATTTGTGTACAGCAATCTTCAAGTTATGCCACAGATTCTCAACTGGATTGAGGTCTGGGCTTTGACTCAGCCATTCCAAGACATTTAAATGTTTCCCTTTAAACCACTCCAGTGGAGCTTTAGCAGTAGATTTAGGGTCATTGTCCTGCTGGAATGTGAACCTTCGTCCCAGTCTCAAACCTCTGCCTGACTCAAACAGGTTTTCCTCCAGAATTCCTCCTGTATTTAGTGCCATCCATCTTTCCTTCAATCCTGACCAGCTTTCCTGTCCCTGCAGATGAAAAACATCCCCACAGCATGATGCTGTCACCACCATGCTTCACTGTAGGAATGGTGTTCTCAGAGTGTTGGGTTTGTGCCACACATGGCATTTCCCAAGATGGCCAAAAAGATCAATTTTAGTCTCATTTGACCAGAAAATCTTCTTCCATGTGTTTGGGGAGTCTGCCACATGCTGTTGGGCAAACTCCAAACATGTTTTCTTAAGCAATGGCTTTTTTTCTGGCCACTCTTCCATAAAGCCCCACTCTGTGGACTGTACAGCTTAAAGTGGTCCTATGGACAGATACTCCCATCTCCACTGTGGATCTTTGCAGCTCCTTCAGTGTTATCTTTGGTGTCTTTGTTGCATCTCCTGATTAATGCCCTCCTGGTCTGGTCTGTGAGTTTTGGTGGGTGGCCTTCTCTTGTCAGGTTTGGAGTGGTGCCATATTCTTTCCATTTTGCTATAATGGATTTAATGGTGCTCCCTGGGATATTCAAAGTTTGCCATAGTTTTTACTATCCCAATACTTCTTCACAACTTTGTCTCTGACCTGTTTGGAGTGCTCCTTGGTTTTCATGTTGCTTACTTAGTAGTGTTGCAGAGTCTGGGTCCTTCCAGAACAGGTTGATTTATACAGACATCACGTGACAGATCATGTGACACATTGGCTACGTTCACACTGCAGGCTGAAGTGACTCAAATCCGATCTTTTCGCCCATATGTGACCTGTATCCGATCTTTTATTGACAATATGAACGACACAGATCCGATTTTTTCAAATCCGACCCAGGCCGTTTGGATATGTGGTCCTAATTCCGATTCCTATCCGCTCTTTTCATATGCGACTTCAGTCTGAACCACCAGGTCGCATTCATCCGACTTACACGTCATCAACAAGCCACAAACATCACTATTCTGCGCTGAAGTAGGCGGCGGGTCTCTCAAAAAAAGTTACAACAACATGGCGCATAATCACGGGCGCAGATAGAGGGTGGGACTCGTCCCACCCAGATTTAAATTCACCTCGTTCGGTCCCCCCCAATTATAGGGAGGAAAAAACGTCTATGCTGTCTTTCTTTGCATAAGGCAAACCTCACGGAAAAATCAAAAGACTAATTACCATTCGGTTTATTGAGGTGCACAGCAGTGTATACATAGTTGCAACAACTCACATAAAACAAAGACTGATATTCGGTTGGTTGAGCTGCGCAGACTGCACAGGTTGCGAGCTCGAGCTTGGTTGCTATGGTAACCCACAACAAGTTTGACAGGCATATTGGGGTTGGGGTTGGTTTGCTGGCAGCTTTGTCCCCCCCAGTTTTTTGTCCCCCCCAGTTCAAAAAACGTATCTGCGCCCCTGCGCATGACATCAATGCGAGGGACGCTTCGGGCTGTGAAGGTTCTGAATCTTCTCAATGGAAGGACGCAGAGGTTAGGGAGCTGATTTCCATTTGGGGGGATACAGCTATTCAAGCTAGATTGGATGGGTCATACCGCAACCGGGCGGTTTTACTTCCATAAACACTGGCCATGCTCACTGCGTGTGACGTCATCGTATCCTGCAATGCGCATGCGGAACACTTTTAGGTCGCTTTTCGTTCATACTGAGGATCACATACAAGTCGCATATATTTGTTAATGTGAACGACCTCACAAAAAAATCGGATTTCACAAAAAAATCGGAATTGAGCATTAAGCCTTGCAGTGTGAATGTAGCGTTTGATTGCACACAGGTGGATCTTAATCAACTAATTATGTGACTTATGAAGTGAACTGCTTGGACCAGCTCTTATTTAGGGGTTCATACGAAAGGGGGTGAATACTTATGCACACTCCAGATTTCTGTTTTTTTTTTCAGCTTAATTATTGTTTGTGTCACAATAAAACAACAATGTGCACTTTTTCAGTGGCGGCTGGTAGTCTTTCAAACAGGGGAGGCTGGTCGGTTACGATATTTCCAGATTTTAAAAGAAAAAACACATCAATTTTGCCCATACTCTTGCCTCTGATCTGGCTGATTGTTGGCAGGGTCACAAACTGTGAAATAACAGGTTCTTTTGGCCCATTAGCCTACTGTCCAATATACATGATGGTGGTGTTTGGGGGGGGTATATTTTAACATTTTATATTTTAAAATTGTGGCATGTTGTTTAAAAATTGATCGTTATTGAAAGCAGCTCTTTTTCAGGAACCTCAGCAGTAACAGCAGAGTGTTCTGGAATAGGCACAAGCACTGACCTTGGGGAGCCAAACATAGAGCTGGGTGCCACACATTTCATTCAATGACACTTTCCCTATATTTTACTTATTTTGACTGAGAAATGTTTTATTGACAATTTTGATAACCCTGCACTTTTAATCCAGGTCTGTAGTGTGAAATGTTCTTGGCTGTGATTTTGTTTAAAAATATTTTCCAAATTGTAGCTGTGTTTAATTCATATCCAGAAAAATATATATTCCAATATACAACCCCGATTCCAAAAAAGTTGGGACAAAGTACAAATTGTAAATAAAAACAGAATGCAATAATTTACAAATCTCAAAAACTGATATTGTATTCACAATAGAACATAGACAACATATCAAATGTCGAAAGTGAGACATTTTGAAATGTCATGCCAAATATTGGCTCATTTGAAATTTCATGACAGCAACACATCTCAAAAAAGTTGGGACAGGGGCAATAAGAGGCTGGAAAAGTTAAAGGTACAAAAAAGGAACAGCTGGAGGACCAAATTGCAACTCATTAGGTCAATTGGCAATAAGTCATTAACATGACTGGGTATAAAAAGAGCATCTTGGAGTGGCAGCGGCTCTCAGAAGTAAAGATGGGAAGAGGATCACCAATCCCCCTAATTCTGCACCGACAAATAGTGGAGCAATATCAGAAAGGAGTTTGACAGTGTAAAATTGCAAAGAGTTTGAACATATCATCTACAGTGCATAATATCATCAAAAGATTCAGAGAATCTGGAAGAAGCTCTGTGCTTAAGGGTCAAGGCCGGAAAACCATACTGGGTGCCCGTGATCTTCGGGCCCTTAGACGGCACTGCATCACATACAGGCATGCTTCTGTATTGGAAATCACAAAATGGGCTCAGGAATATTTCCAGAGAACATTATCTGTGAACACAATTCACCGTGCCATCCGCCGTTGCCAGCTAAAACTCTATAGTTCAAAGAAGAAGCCGTATCTAACACGATCCAGAAGCGCAGATGTCTTCTCTGGGCCAAGGCTCATTTAAAATGGACTGTGGCAAAGTGGAAAACTGTTCTGTGGTCAGACGAATCAAAATTTTAAGTTCTTTATGGAAATCAGGGACACCGTGTCATTCGGACTAAAGAGGAGAAGGACGACTCAAGTTGTTATCGGCGCTCAGTTCAGAAGCCTGCATCTCTGATGGTATGGGGTTGCATTAGTGCGTGTGGCATGGGCAGCTTACACATCTGGAAAGACACCATCAATGCTGAAAGGTATATCCAGGTTCTAGAGGAACATATGCTCCCATCCAGACGACGTCTCTTTCAGGGAAGACCTTGCATTTTCCAACATGACAATGCCAAACCACATACTGCATCAATTACAGCATCATGACTGCGTAGAAGAAGGGTCCGGGTACTGAACTGGCCAGCCTGCAGTCCATAGAAAACATTTGGCGCATCATAAAACGGAAGATATGACAAAAAAGACCTAAGACAGTTGAACAACTAGAATCCTACATTAGACAAGAATGGGTTAACATTCCTATCCCTAAACTTGAGCAACTTGTCTCCTCAGTCCCCAGACGTTTACAGACTGTTGTAAAGAGAAAAGGGGATGTCTCACAGTGGTAAACATGGCCTTGTCCCAACTTTTTTGAGATATGTTGTTGTCATGAAATTTAAAATCACCTAATTTTTCTCTTTAAATGATACATTTTCTCACTTTAAACATTTGATATGTCATCTATGTTCTATTCTGAATAAAATATGGAATTTTGAAACTTCCACATCATTGCATTCCGTTTTTATTTACAATTTGTACTTTGTCCCAACTTTTTTGGAATCGGGGTTGTAATATACCTGTACTCAGCATAAACATTTTAAATAGATTCTATATTTTCGGTCCATCCATGACATATTACTAAAGTAGCCTATTTACTGCTGTTGATGTGGGTCACTTGCTGTTAGCCAATTCACTTTCTCGTACCAGGAGAGCTGAAAGGAACGAGTATTATTCCCTACCTTTTTCACCAAGTCAATTTGAGGCGTTGGTCTACCCTGCTCTTTAATTTTAATTTTTTCCTCGAAAGGAAGACTGGCAAATGGCTTCGCCAAAATTACATCAGCAATGCTTGGCATCCGTGCGCAGCTTTCTTGCTAGCTGACTAGCCCCCTCAAGTTCAAGTTCAGTCACTCAAGTAAACGAAATTTCTGGAACTAAGATAGCAAACTTGACAACACTATATTTACACTTTATTTACAATGAAAATATATACAAACTAAAAAAGCTGATAGAAACCGTATGTAATGAATGAAATCGAAATGTAAGCCGATCTCTTACAATACACCACAGCACTTGTGAATCCGCATGGGACCGAACTGCGATTCACCGCTGCCTGTCTATATTTGAAATGAGCTGTCAATCAAAGAAAATATCCGGCCGCTTTCACCAATCACCAGTCTCCTCGCGGAAAGCTTTGCCATGTCCCTCCCACTGTGAGGCTGGGAGTCCGTGGGGCGGGCGTTTTCACAGTATTTGTCCAATAACCGTCTTGCATTTTGATATTGAAAAGCGCATAGCTCCCAAATGCCATTGAAGTCCACTGAGGCTGGGAGTCCGTGGGCGGGCGTTTTCGCAGTATTTGTCCAATAATCGTCTTGCATTTTGATATTGAAAAGCGCATAGCTCCCAAATGCCATTGAAGTCCACTGAGGCTGGGCTGCATCGTGCTGTCACGAGGGGGAAAAACTCACGCACACTTTAGGCGAACTGGGGAAAGTTATAACGGAATGATTTCGCACTGTAGTTGGGTTGTGCACATATATTTCTATGATTCTGAATCTGAAATAGCAATGTTATAAGGTCGGCTATAACATAAGCCTAGCGCAATTCATCCTACACGATGTTTGTCATTTTTAGAGGAGGCTGAGCCTCCCTCGTTGTCTTAGGGCAATCGCCCGTGCTTTAAAGTGGTAGGCATGTTGTGTAAATCAAATGGTGCTAACCCCCCAAAAATCAATTTTAATTCCAGCTTGTAATGCGACAAAACATGACAAACACCAAGAGGGATGAATACTTTTGCAAAACACTGTATGTAAAACTTGTTTTTTTTTTCGTGTACATACATATCTATAACAAAGTTTCATTTATAGACTACACACAATGACATCAACACAGTAATTAATAATAAAAGTTCTAGCAACATACCTGAATGTGAATGTGTTCTCTCTCTCTCTCTCTCTCTCTCTCTCTCTCAAATGAATGGGATTCTGACATTCCTACTTAATATTTTTATCATGGCTGAGATTTGGAGACAGATGCATGTGCAGAAACCTTTTATTTAAAAAGGGTAGAAAAATTAACCAAAAAAAAAAAAAACTGGGCATGAAAACAAGAGAGTAAAAGTGAGGACCACATCTGGAAAATAAAGACAAACTAACAGAAGCTGGGGTTGAAATAAGGTGAGTAATAAGTCAAAGTAAAAGCAGGTGTGCATGGTTAATGCTGTCTCAAAGCAGGGTGTGTGGGAACTGAAGAGTCATGCTTGTACAGTATGCTTGAGCAAGATACAGAGGTCCCTCTGTACATGCAAAAATTGTTATAAATAGCCTTTACTTCAACAGAATAAATGTTCAGAAACAAGAAAATAACTCTCTCAACACAGATGTGATGGACCTTGACTCGTGCTCTGTTGCTAACTAGCTCATGTCTCACCTTGGGTTTTTAAACAATGGATGAACTGCCTCAGGAATTATGTCATACCTGGTCTCGCATGGTTCATGCACCATAGCATTCTGTTAAATACAGTCAGGTGGGAGTACGCAATATCTGTAATTTATAGATATCTGTGGGAATGAAAATTTGTTCTCTTTTCCATATTGTTTTTGCCTCATACGTAGAGGATATTACACAGTTGCACGAAGATATGAAGTTTACCTTGGAGTGTTGAACATTTCACAAGTGAGCGAAGCAAATAAGTGAAAATATTTTCAACATGAGAAGATAAGATACACTTCATATCTTTGTGTCACTGTGTAATATTCTTTATATTATATGGACACATCCACAAAAAAAATGCAAGTTAATCAAAAGAATTTTAGTTTTGAACCGGTTTGCTATTTTGACAACGCACATCTAGTCAGTGGGAAAACACTGGGAGTGGCATCATCAGAGTGAAATATTGAGAAATATGTCACTCAGATCCGTGATGTATTTCGTCTGAAAAATGCAAGTTTTTCAACACGAGAAGATAAACTTCATATCTTCAACCCAAAGTATAATTTTCTTTTTATTATATAGACACATTCACGAACAAAAAGTGCCCATCCATCCATCATCTGTAGCCGCTTATCCTGTTCTCCATGGTCGCAGGCAAGCTCGAGCCTATTCCAGCTGACTATGGGCAAGAGGCACGGTACACCCTGGACAAATCACCAGGTTATCACAGGGCTGACACAGAGACAAACAACCATTCACACTCATGGTCAATTTAGAGCCACCAATTAACCTAACCTGCATGTCTTTGGACTGTGGGGGAAACCAGAGCACCCAGAGGAAACCCACGCAAACATGGGGAAAACATGCAAACTCCACACAGAAAGGCCCTCGCCGGCCACGAACCCAGGACCCTCTTGCTGTGAAGCAACAGTGCTAACCACTACACCACTGTGCCGCCACAAAAAGTACCCAATTTATCAAAACAATTCATCAATATCCTCACAAATGACATATAGAGATTTATATCATGGTTTTGGTTCTCCATGTCCCGGATGTAGGTCGTATGAAAAATATGAGTGGTGTATTTCCCAGTAAAACATTCAAGTCCATATAATATAATAACAGATTTCATATGTGAAAGGAACTCTCAATGTCTAGTGACATAGTGATGGCTTAATAAAACCATGCTAAAAATATATTAATTGCTAGTTTATCATAATTTAATAGAACATGCATGGTTTTAAATGCTTAATTTCTGATATTAAAACAATTCCTATAATAATCCAGCTATTGCAAAGGTCAGTAGTGTGGAGACTTGGACGGCCCATGTTTGTTATGATGTAATGATGCAGGCTTTGAATTTGTGGAAATGTGGGACACTGCTTCCTAAGGTTCTCTGGAGAACCCACACCACTTCGGAACAGCAGGATGAGTGAATCCAGACTTCCTCTCTGGTGAATTCTAACACGACTCATTGCTGTTCAGGACCTTTTAGACGTCTGGTGTGGGTGTGTTTGAATACAAGCTGTCGGTGTTGGATCTGAATTCAGAACATGCCCGAGCGTGTCAGGGGCTTCAGCCTGGCTGTGTTTAGATAAGAAATCTTGAGCTCAGGGAATACATGATTAGGAACAGAGAGAGAAAACTGCCAGTCACACACACACACAAACAACCATGAGAAACATGCACATGAAAAATCAGCAAGTGTATTCTCATTATATTTTCATTTCCAGCTCAATTCCTGAGGCACCCTCAGAGCATCATCATTGTCTTTTAGCACTAACTGAATCAAAACATAGCAACATCAAAACACTGTCAATCACACTGAACTATGTTCCATAAAGCCAATTCAACCAGAAATTGTTTCTGAAGCATTTTTTTTCAGTCAGCTGTCTTATGATGGGTGTTTAAACAGATTCAGAGTGGCTTGAAAATGGTGACTAGGGCAATTTGCTTGGCTGCGTCCCAAAACACACACTACCACTAAACACTATTGGCTATGTTTGAAAAAGTGCACTATTTCTACTAAACAATACTAAACTACACTGTGTGTCTATTCATAGTGAGGATATAATGCTAGAAGTTTACACATTGGCATTCAGATATCAGAAATACCAACAAACTTACAGTAAGCACTACCCAGAAGTTATGAAAGATTTTGGAGACTGTGAGATTTGCAGAGTTTGTATAATGCTGAGGTGTGTCTCACACTCGATTCTGAACACGAACTTAAGCTCTTCCTTCTTGTGCAATATCCATATTGTGTGTATAGCAGGATGAAGTCCTGCAACCTCAATATCCCAGGGGAAAAAGAAATGTACTTAAAGTGCCATTCCACCATTGGATGTATTCTTTGGCATAAAATACAATATATTTTGACAACATATATAAATGGTATCACTAGATAGAGAAATCTTTTAGCTTCAAAATGATATATCAAACATAATTTTTTGACAACGACAAGTATATTAATTTTGCGACCAAAGTCACCTACCCTTTTAATTTCCGCGCGTGATGTCATCGGCAGGTTCCCCTTCTTGTGTACCGTGTGACGTGGCACATATTATCAGCAATGGCGGATAGAACGCGATAAAAATAATACCAATAAATCTAGCTAATACCAATAAATCTAGCTAACTGAAAGATTAACTCAAAATTTTTCGCAATTTTTTTGGCCCCCATATACGAGGAGAAATGACTCTCTCACTTTGGGGGTTTCCTGGTCTAAAAATAGACCGACACGTGGTACACAAGAAGGGGAACCTGCTGATGACATCACGTTTCACTACCACGCGGAAATTAAAAGGGTAGGTGACTTTGGTCGCAAAATTAATATACTTGTCGTTGTCAAAAAATTATGTTTGATATATCATTTTGAAGCTAAAAGATTTCTCTGTCTAGTCATGTTGTCATAAAATATATTGTATTTTATGCCAAAGAATACATCCAATGGTGGAATGGCACTTTAAGTTGTGCTTTTTTCAATGCACTTATTATATTTTAAATATACTATACTAAGTCCATATTAAATTGCTTCCTTTTACAAAGTGTGCACCTAAATAAGACAAGGGCACTCCTTAAAGGATATGGGACATGAAACATAAATGCACGCTATATCAGTTTCTTTCCATTAAAAATATGAATTAATTGCATCAACAAATACAAAATCATCTATTAAATTCAGCAAAATCGTTATATCCGTGATGATTATATGGCATTTCTGCTCGACTTCCGATATGCATTTTCTACAACCGGAAGAGCCGCTGTCACATGATCATACGTCACAAAAACTTTCGGGCACAGCACAAGCGGGTAGATGAATGGAGAAGTGGATGACAAGAAAATTGTTTTTATAGTCTTTAACGTACATTGAACATCATGGTGTATTGTGCTGCTTATGGTTGCAATAATTCCAATGGGAAATGCCCTGGAGTAAGTTTTTTTGCATTCCCCAAGGACCCGAAGCTGAGGAAAGTGTGGGCTCACCTGCGCATGCGCAGTAGTGATGTGTCGGTCGCGAACGATCCGGTTCAAAGAGCCGGCTCTTTGAAGTGAATGACGGGAGCCGGCTCTTCGGTGGGAGCCGAGTTGGGGAGCCGAATTAGTTTTTTGTCCTTAGGTGCCTCAGAGAGAGAGAGAGAGACTTTCACAAAAAAAGTTGCTGTCTGATTGCGTCTTTGTGTTGTCTATTACCATTCAAAGGAAAAAAAAGTAGCATGGTGTACGCCTACTTTTTTTGGTTGGGGGGGGGTTGATGTCATTCACAGCTGCGAAAATACGAAAATTGGTGTAATGGAGCGCAGGGGAGAGGAGTCTAATATTTTATTTAATATTTTATTTAATAAAATATTTTGTTGCACATTGTTCTGTGTTTGTTAAAATAATTTCCAACTTTGCTTCATAGTTTCTTAGGCCTGATTTATACGTCATAATTTATTTTGTGGCATTTTGTTCAAGGTCAAGTGTGAAATAAAGCCATAAAGGATAAACAGTTGATGTCTTCTGTGTATTTTATATTGGTAATATAACACAGTTTTGCATTATGTTTGTGAGAAAATAATTTATTAATTGGTAAGTAAGTTTTATTTCTATAGCTAGAACATTGTTACACTGCTATACTTTACAAAGCTTTACAATGGCTACAAAAACTAAAAAATAAAATGGAAAACATCCTATTGATAAAATATAAATAATAATGTAATTAATTAACTAGTTAATTGCAGCAATTAAATCAAAAATAAAATCTCAGGAGCCGTTTGGGAGCCGAAAGAGCCGGCTCCTTATAGTAAGAAGAGCCAAAAGAGCCGGCTCCCGAAAAAGAGCCGAAATTCCCATCACTAATGCGCAGTAGGCTTCACGCATGCGCAGTAGGCTTAGTAGGACAAATCCAAGAGGTAGGATAACTTTACAGAACACCTGTTGAAAAAACTTTGCACCTACTGTTTCCCACAAACTGTGTTCGGACCATTTCACTGAGGATTCTTTCAACAATAATACTCAGGTACTGAGCGATATTAATTGCCAAGCCAAATTTAAGAGGCTACTTAAAGATGGAGCCGTTCCCAATGTCCCAATTCAGGAACAAGACGGCGGAGTGAAACCCGAAGTGCTACGGCCACCACGAGGTGCATTCGCTAAGCGACTGAAAGCCGAGGTAAGGATTAGTATTATAATTTTGGGTGTATCAATTATTGATTATCATAATTCTGACTCGTTTCGCCATTTTGAATGTTTTCATCTCGGACTCTGGAAGCATTGTATCTCAATCAATCTCGAAAAATATCAGCAAAAAAAAAACTAGCTTGCAACGGACTTTAGCTAGATCTATGATGAACTTTCAATGTATGATACAAAAATAATACTTCTTTCAACAGATCATTAGCCTTTGAGCAGAATTGTTTTTAACTTACCAGGAAGTGTTATCGAGCCGACTGCTTTCAGTTTCATGGGGACTGAATGAACTCTCACTCTCAGAATCATCTGACCCGTCAGAGTAAAGACAAGATCCATGTTCATGTGAATTTCCAGCTATCGGTTCGAATTGATAGGGTCTAACTTCACATCTCTGTGAAACATCGGGAATATCACTGTCAATGGTGTCCATTTCGGTAACCTGTTTACATTAGATTCCCAAGCACTGGCTCCTTGGAAAGTTTTTGTTACATCACGGGTCACGTGACCACCTAGCTCATTAACGAATCCTTGTTTTACACTGATGTATAAAAAAAACTTGAATAATGTGATGATTTTCACATTTTTGACGCCCTGCAGTGATTTAGATGGCATTTCTTATGTCCTTTATACATAATTATACCCAGAAAAAAATCCATGTCCCATATCCTTTAAATTAGCCACACCCACCACATCAACTGGGATAGTAATAAGTGCTGATCTCAATAAATATTCCACTAAAACATAAGTATTACTGACCTCTGGCCATAGCTGGAGTCTTTTCTCCGACAGTGCAGAGTAACAACTCGGTGTCCTTCACTCCTCACGTCCTGACTGATGGTCCACTGCACTGGATTAGTGGCCTTTGCTCCTAAAAACACCACGTCATCTTTCAACTTCACCCTGTTACAAAGAAACATATATTATTTATTTATTTATTTGTTTGTTTGTTTATTGTTTAGCAGCTTTATGCTGCTTTCATTTGCTATCAGAGTGATGGTGAAATCAGCGCTGGAAAGAAATTTGATCCCAAAAGGCTCTGGTTTGTTACCATCCATGTAAGTTAATCATTTTACCATTTTACTGTTATATCAGAGACACTCTCTTGATTAATACTCAGTAATCATTTATTTCCCTCAATACATTTTACTTTTATATTCAACGAACTAGGCTGAAACTGCTGGTTACATTCTATACTTTACTTTTCAAATAAGCAGAAAAGATACCACTTAGACATAAAGACTTCATTATTAAAATTTCACCAGTCACAGTAAAAATGCAATTATTTTGCTAATCGAGATCAGACAGGAAAATACAGAACATAAATTTATAATTTTATATAATTTTACTTTTCTCATTTTTTCTCATTGCTTGTTTATTTTTTTTCTGTCAATCCTTTTAATGATGCCTTCTGTTTTAATTTTTCTCCATCTTTTATGATTTTTATTAAAAGTATTAAATGCTAACTTTTTATTTTATTAGACTCTAAACTTTTTAGTTCATCTGTTTTTTTTCTTTCAATTTTTTATTCTTTCTTTTGATTTTTTTTATTTCAAAATCTTCTGTTCATATTCTTTGTTTGTGTTTTTCTTCTTTTCTCAAGAGTGACATTTTGAGTTTAAACATATTGGGATGAGATGTAGCTTTGTTTGTACACAATATCTTTTTATTCATTGATTATACAAATTTCTGCCCTCATCCAGTGTATACGTAATACTTGAAGCCTCCCCTGTGATGATTAACAGCCCTGATCATGGACACAGCATTTCCAGCATGCATTGGTTTACTTATAAATATAATGTTTATGAATGGCAAATGTTAGCATATGATGCATGAGTATGCTGTTAAAGCTTTACAAAGGCTAAAAGAATGCTTGAAATTTGTCTCAGTGCTGCTCGGTACAGATTATTATAACCATGTGTCAGTTGTGCAGCTGTGTCCTGTTGTCCCTGCAGCTTATCACATGCAGATAAAGCAGAATATAAAGAGCCCAGAAAAATAAGTCATGAATGACAGATAATTTTCTATACTGACAATACCATCCAAATAAAACTGAAACTCATTAATTAAAAATGCATGCAGAGTAGCACAGAGATAACTAAATCACAGAACAGAAATGTGTCCTGAGACAATGTCCCCAAAACGTATGGCAGCAATTACCATCCTGTCAGTGTGAGAGACTGGAGACTCCTTATCATGTGCTTTAACACTGCTGCTGACAGCAAAAATTAACTGAAGACCACAACACGAGTATAAAAAAAAAAGCACACTACATTTTTTGAGGCTGAGTTCTAACTAACTATTAGAGGTTTTATTGCACCAACAGGTCCTAACTAATGAATAAACCAGTGTGTGTGGTTCTGTTCTAGTAAAATACTGAGTGACAGGGAGGTATCATGAAGAGTTACTGCTGCCACCCCAAAGTTGATTATTTTTCTGTAACAGCCCACACTGAACTGTTTTTATTCCTCTTATACAACTGTTTACCAATGGTTCACACATTCTTTTTTATTTATTAAAGAATGACCTGTCATAAATTTTATCCAATTATAGTTGCATATAATGTTGTGGAATATCAAGTAAACAAGATTTAACATTTAGATTATACGACTATAAACAACCATTCACTCACCAGCCTCTCTTCATTTAGCTCTTGAAGCTAATCCGATAAAAAAACGTAGCTTGTCATGTTTCTGAGAAAACTACAAAGCATAAATTGCACTCTCCTGAAGGCTCTCCTGTGTCAAAGTTTTAAGTTACAGCTATACTGCTGACTGAACATGCTGACACTGGAGACTCCTTCCATAAATGTGAAAAATAAACATTTTCTTATAGAAAACATAGCAACGCACATTTGTAATCCACCTGTAAGTCCCTTGGAATTAGCTGTTACCAAATAAAAGTATAATAACAAATACAGTACATTAATATAAACGTGATTTGTAGCTTTACTATTGTCACAGCTTCTGTTGTGGAAAATTAATCAACACCTACTAGTGCATCTCAAACAATTAGAATATTGTGAAAAAGTTATTTTTTTTCATGATTTAATTCAAAAAGGAAAACTTTCATATATTCTATGTTCATTACATGTAAAGTTAAATATTTCAAGACTTTTTTTGTTTTAATTTTGATGATTATGGCTTAAAGCTCATGAAAATCATCAAAAATCTTTTACCATGAATTACTGCATCAATGCAGCATGGCATGGAGGTGATCAGCCTTTGGCATTGCTGAGATGTTATTGAAGCCCAGATTGCTTTAACAGTGGCTTTCAGCTCATCTGTATTTTTGGCTCGGGTGCTTCTCATCTTCCTCTTGACAATACCCCATGGATTCTCTATCAGGTTCAGGTCAGGTGAGTTGGCTGGCCAATCAAACACAGTAATATCATGGTCAGCAAACCATCTGGTAATAGTTTTGGCACTATGAGCACGTGCTAAGTCCTGCTAGAAAAGGAAATCAGCATTTCCATAAAGTTTGTCTGCAGAAGAAAGCATGAAGTGCTCTAAAATCTCCTGGTAGATGGCTGCATTGACACATGCCCCTTTTCCACCAAAGCAGTTCCAGGGCTGGTTCGGGGCCAGTGCTTAGCTTGGAACCAGGTTTTCTGTTTCCACTGACAAAGAACTGGCTCTTGGGCCAGAAAAACTGGTTCCAGGCTAGCACCAGCTCTTTGCTGGGCCAGAGGAAAGAACCGCTTACGTCGGGGGGGGGCGGAGTTGTTAAGACCAACAACAATAGCAAGACCGCGAAAGGTCGCCATTTTTAAGCGATGAGAAGCAGCAGTTGTACAAACACGAAGTCATCCATTATTGTTGTTGTTGCTGCTTCTTCTTCTCTGTGTTGTTGTTGCTTCAATGTTCGCGCCAAGGTTTATGCAAACGCAGCGACATAACTGACGTATACAGCGACGTAATGGCGTGGCTCCCCTTAGCACCCCGAGCTATGGAAAAGCAAACTGGTTCTCAGCTAGCTTGCAAGTTGAACGAGTTGTGAACCAGCACCAGCACTGGCCCCGAACCAGCCCTGGAACTGATTTGGTGAAAAAGGGGTAACAGTGGACCAACACCAGCAGACCACATGACACCCCAAGTTATCACAGAATGTAGAAACTTCACACTGGACTTCAAACACCTTGGATTCTGTGTCTCTCCACTCTTTCTCTAGGACCTTGATTTCCAAATGAAATGCAAAATTTGCTTTCATCTGAAAAGAGGACTTTGGACCACTGAGCAGCAGTTCAGTTCTTTCTCTCCTTAGTCCAGGTAAGATGCTTCTGACATTGTTGCTGGTTCAAAAATGGCTTGATATTAGAGACATGACAGTTGTAGACCCTTTTCTGAAGACATCTGTGCATGGTGGCTCTTGATGCACCGACAGCAGCCTCAGTCCACTCTTTGTGAAGCTCTCCCAAGTACTTGAATCGACTTTGATTGACAATCCTCCTTGAAAAAAGGCTGCGGTCATCCTTATTGCTTGTGCACATTTTCGAGCCAGCCTTTTCAGCAATGACTTTCTGTGGCTTAGCCTCCTTGTGGAGGGTGTCGATGATCGTCTTCTGAACAACTGTCAAGTCAGCAGTCTTCCCCATGGTTGTGGTTGCGTGTACTGAACTAGACCGAGAGATACACTGTGTTTATACTGTTTTACTCAAACATGAAAATAAATATTCTAATATCTTGAGATTTAAAAAAAAAAATTGCACTGTAGGCCATAATTATCAAAATTAAAATAGAAAAATGCTTGAAACATTTTAGTTTGTGCAAAGAGTATGGAATAGATAACATTTTCACTTACTTAAATAACAGATGGAAAATATTGAACATTTTCACAATATTCAAATTTTTGAGATGCACTAGTGTGTGTGTGTGTGTGTGTGTGTGTGTGTATATATATAAAATGCGCGCGCACACACACACACACACACACACACACACACACACACACACACACACAGTGGTGCTTGAAAAAGTTTGTGAACCCTTTAGGATTTTCTATATTTCTGCATAAATATAACCTAAAACAGAGGTGGGCAAACTACGGCCCGTGGGCCACATCCGGCCCGTTGGTGTTTTTAATCTGGCCCGCGGAAGACAATCATATAAACACGATTGAGCAGATCTATAAACTATAAGCGTCAGTGTTATCATGTAGACAGGTGTTCTAGAGATCCGTCTTTCCAGTCAGTCGTATTCACGCGAGATTACATTTGCAGAGTGGTGCAGCGCGTGCCATGGAAGTCATTCTGGCGCCCGTGCCACTGGTGATCTCGAGAACACAGGATAAAACTTTACAATGAGTGGTCCTAAAAAAAGAAAAGTGGACAGTGAGTGCAGGGTGTTCAATAAAGAATGGACAACTAACTATTTTTTTTGCTGAAGTCCAATCAAAGGCTGTATGCCTTATTTGCAAAGAAACCGTTGCAGTTTTAAAGGAATATAACATCAAACGGCACTTTTCCTCCAAGCATGCTAATTATGCTAACAACCAGTCAGCGCAAGCACGGACGAATACAGCTCAGCGGTTGCTGAGTGAATGTGAGTATTAACACTTTCTCTTTTTAAAACTATGTTGGAGCTGTAATAAGATGGTAGTCACATGTTTACAGAAATAATAATATAAAAAGTATAACTCTTAGTAATTTTGGTTGTCGTGGGTGGCTGCTGTAGTGCTGGTGTTTGTTTTTAAGTACCGTGTGCTTTTGGGTGTCTGCTCCGCCCCTCATTTATGTCCCTGTCTGCTATTATAGGTGTATTATGAGCAGCTGACCTTGCTTCTGCTTATATCTGTTCCTGGACTTTTGCCTGTGGAGGTTATTCTGATCTATGAGTGGCCTTTTGGAATATGAAAACCTGTTTGGAACCTGTGTTTTGATTCTTTGAGGACTGGAAATATTTCAGTGAGTGACTTTGAACCTGAAAACCAGTTTGGAGTTTTTTGCTTTCTTGAGCTGTTTTGTCTGATTTTGTGGGCTGGATGGATCCAGTGCCAAACCACTGAACTGCAAACATGTTGGCATGGTGTGGTACCCAAACTGTTGAACTGCAAACATTTTGGAATGGTGTGGTACCTCTCCTACTAATGGTGGTTGGTTGTACTGGCAGGCTGGAAGTGGATGGTTAAAAAAAAAAACACTCAGGTGTAAATCTACGAGTTCAGTGAAATGTACAAAAATGATATGTCCTGATATGTAATTTAGTTCAATTTAATGATATGCAATTTAGTTGTATGTATAAAATGATACAAATATACAAATACACTGGCATCCTACTCATCCTGGCAGCTCAAAGATGTAATTTAAGAATTAAGTGTGCTACTTTTCTTACTGTCACGTGTGTGTGTGTGTGTGTGTGTGTGTGTGTGTGTGTGTGTGTGTGTGTGTGTGTGTGTGTGTGTGTGTAACTTTTTTGGATGGATCCAGTGCCAATCTATTGAACTGCAAGCATTTTTCTGCTCTGCCTTTGTTGACTGAGAACTAAAATAAATGTCAATCTGATCTGCATTTGGGTCTCTGTCAGTGAAGGCCTTACAATAACACTAAAGCTTTTCCGGTTTATGTTCGATATGTATGAATTTGGTGTTGGCCCGGCCCGCCTGGCAAATTTCAAAAGTCAATGTGGCCCCTGAGCCAAAAAGTTTGCCCACCCCTGACCTAAAACATCATCAGATTTTCACACAAGTCCTAAAAGTAGATAAAGAGAACCCAGTTAAACAAATAAGACAAAAATATTATACTTGGTCCTTTATTTATTGAGGAAAATGATCCACTATTACATATCTGTGAGTGGCAAAAGTATGTGAACCTTTGCTTTCAGTATCTGGTGTGACCCCCTTGTGCAGCAATAACTGCAACTAAACATTTCCGGTAACTGTTGATCAGTCCTGCACACCGGCTTGGAGGAATTTTAGCCCATTCCTCCATAAAGAACAGCTTCAACTCGAGGATGTTGGTGGGTTTCCTCACATGAACTGCTTGCTTGAAGTCCTTCCACGGCATTTCAACTGGATTAAGGTCAGGACTTTGACTTGGCCATTCCAAAACATTAACTTTATTCTTCTTTAACCATTCTTTGATAGAACAACTTATGTGTGTAGGGTCGTTGTCTTGCTGCATGACCCACCTTCTCTTGAGATTCAGTTCAAGTGTCCTGACATTTTCCTTTAGAATTCACTGGTATAATTCAGAATTCATTGTTCCATCAATGATGGCAAGCCACCCTGGCCCAGATGCAGCAAAACAGGCCCAACCCTTGATACTACCACCACCATGTTTCACAGATGGGATAAGGCTTCTTACGCTGGAATGCAGTGTTTTCCTTTCTCCAAACATAACACTTCTCATTTAAACCAAAAAGTTCTATTTTGGTCTCATCCGTCCACAAAACATTTTTCCAATAGCCTTCTGGCTCATCCACGTGATCTTTAGCTAACTACAGACAAGCAGCAATGTTCTTTTTGAAAAGTAGTGGCTTTCTCCTTGCAGCCCTGACATGCAAGCCATTGTTGTTCAGTGTTTTCCTGATGATGCACTCATAAACATTAACATTAGCCAATGTGAGAGAGGCCTTCAGTTCAGGCCCGTCGCCATGGGCGGGCCTTAGGGGGCCGTGCCCGCCCTGAGACTCATGTGGGCCCGCCCTGCTGGAACCCAGAGCAGAGACTTTTTTCATAGGAGACAGGTCACTGAAGAAATCGTCCACAGAAATGAATGGGGACAGTTCGTAACGGCAGCAAACATTCTAATCAACCATCTCTGATGGCAGTACGGGTCTGCAAATATCCCGCCTGTTCCGCTGCCAACAACTAATCATATGTCGATCTGAACCAACAGCTTTCCAATCATCTTGCAGCTTCATGCTCCGCTGTCCCTCTCCTGCCGTTATAGAAGTACTGCGCCTGCGCAGTGTCAAAATAATCCACGAGAAAAGTGGATTTTAAAGCTTTTTCGGAGTCATGAGAACCAACCTAACACAAGTATAATCAACTTTTCATGACGATTTCAATCATATGCTCTTCGCGACCGTTAGTTTTCACAGAGTCCAGTATTGATATCTTCCCATTCATTTTCAGAGGGTCTGGTCTCACTAATCCAAAAAAAGATGCCTGAAAGTGGCCGGCGAGTGACAGCACTTGGCCTGATAGGAGCCCGTCACAGCTTCTTTGTTTTTTTCCCCCCCCTCAAAAAAAAAAAACGTAAACTACAAGTCAGGGACGCAGGAACTAGGGGTGCTGAGGGTGCTGCAGCACTCCCCTCCTGGACAACAGACGCAACTACAACATTGGCGTTGTAAATTCAGGCATACGTTTTTCTTTTATTCTAAAATAAAAACAAAATGAAAAAACATTTTTTTTCTCATTTTTACATGCTTATAAGTAGTTTTAAATGTAATTTAAAAATTTGGTTTGAG
Source organism: Neoarius graeffei (assembly GCF_027579695.1). NCBI lineage: Eukaryota > Metazoa > Chordata > Actinopteri > Siluriformes > Ariidae > Neoarius > Neoarius graeffei. The sequence goes on from NC_083580.1 coordinate 51,822,646, forward strand.
GTGAGTGATAAACGTTTAGACCTCAACCAGACCGGAAAGAACAGTGGCGTAGAACAGTGCACTGGTGGCGGGAGAGTTCGTTTAGCTAGTGGTGTGTGTCAATGTAGCAGCAATGAGCCAGAAAAGGATTTCTGATTTCTTTAAAGATGGAGGGGGCCAAAAAGCCAAAGAGAAAAAGTCTTATGACGGAGGGCCCTACTCCACTTGCACCAAGATATCTTGGATACAGTGGACATCCATGCCCTTATGAGGGAGTTCATCAGCGCCACGCCAGAGCGCAAGACAACCTTTGGAATTATTCCATCTGGTAAGCAATGCTTTTAATTAAGGTTGCTTTGGTTAAATTGTTCTCAGCTGGTTGGGTGGTTTTGCTGCTTGATTAATTATTTTTCTAGTTTCCTCTATGTTATCAGGCTATTTTATTTCAGAATAGTAGACCTAATTGGTTCTGTGTATTTCTTTTTTTCATTATTACTTTGCTGTAGTTCATTGAATGGACGCAAGAGGAGAATCAGCGCGGCTGCCTCCGCTGCGTGTGTGAGAGCGGGAGAACACGAACGCGAGTGTGGACTATGAACGATGTCAAAATGCGGCCGTAAATAATTTAATAGGCCCTCTCTTCTTTTAGTATGGTTAATCTTATTAAGGTTATGGTTATCTTGTTTTTGTCACCTAAAAATGTACGCCTACGAGTACGACCTATCATAGTTTGGATGTTTGATACCATGGACAGCTACGCGGCGCGCTCTGGCTGAGAACGCACTTTGTATTTTTCATCTTTTGTCTAAAAAAATAAATGCACTTATTATTGAATACATGTGAGTGTCTCAGTAAATGTAAGATTATAGCTCTGGCCTGGCTTTTAGTAGCCTACTGTAAGAAATAATACTGAGAATATAGCCTTTGGGCTATATTTGGTGCATCATCTGATGACATAGCCTACAGCACCCTGCACTTCAGATGAGTTCCTGCGTCCCTGCTACAAGTCAAAGTTTTTCAGTATAACAATAATAAAGAAAAATGTGCTCAATTTAAAATGTATTGAAACTATTCGAAATCGGCTGATCTGTGGGATACTTCTGTACATCTTCAACCTGAGCCTCAGTCTAGAGAGAGTTCCACTTCTGCGGAAAACATCATGTGTGGTTCCAGTTCCCAAGACTGCGCACCCCAGGGAGCTCAACCACTTTAGGCCAGTAGCTTTAACATCTCACCTGATGAAGATCATGGAGAAGATTGTTCTCTCCCACCTCCAACACCTGGTGAACAGCGAGATGGACCCCCTGCAGTTTGCATACCGACCGGGCATTGGTGTAGACGATGCTGTCATCTACCTGCTACACCAGTCACTTTTACACCTGGAAGGCACTGGGAGCACTGTGAGAGTCATGTTCTTTGACTTCTCCAGTGCTTTCAACACAATCCAGCCATCACTGCTTAGGGGTAAGCTGGAGGGAGCTGGTGTCAACTGCCACCTGGCTGCATGGATCATCGACTACCTCATTAACAGGCCGCAGTATGTGAGGCTCCGCAACTGTGTGTCTGATGTGGTAGTCTGGAGCACGGGGGCTCCACAGGGTACAGTGCTCTCTCCTTTCCTCCTTACACTTTACACATCTGACTTCAGCTACAACACGGGCAGCTGCCACCTCCAGAAGTTCTCGGATGATACAGCCATCGTTGGACGTGTGTCAGAGGGGGATGATCTGGAGTACAAAGAGGTCATCAACAACTTTGTCACCTGGTGCGAACTGAACCACCTGCGCATTAACGCCAGCAAGACAAAGGAGGTAGTGATCAATTTCAGAAGGACGGCTCCTCAAATTGCACCAGTGAACATCCAGGGTTTGGACATTGAGATCGTGGAGGAGTACAAATACCTGGGTGTTCACCTCAACAACAAACTGGACTGGACAAACAACACAGATGTCCTGTACAAGAAGGGCCAAAGTCGTCTCCACCTGTTGAGAAGACTGAGGTCTTTTGGTGTGTGCAGGACACTGCTTAGGACTTTTTATGAATCTGTGGTGGCATCAGCGATTTTCTACACTGTGGTCTGCTGGGACTGTGGAAGTTCAGAGAGGGACAGGAAGAAACTTAATAAACTGGTCAGAAGGGCTGGCTCAGTCTTGGACTGTTCTCTGGACTCCATTGAGGAGGTGGGTGAGAGGAGGATGTTAACCAAGCTGACATCAATCACGGATAACCCCTCTCACCCCCTACATGAGGCTGTGGGGGCTTTAAGCAGCTCTTTTAGTAGTAGACTGCTGCACCCACGGTGTAAGAAGGAGAGATACTGCAGGTCATTCATACCTACTGCTGTCAGACTGTATAACACCCACAACTTGTAATGTAGCACCAATAACCTGTTTGTCGGTTTTATTTGCACTACTTCACCACTACTACCTCTACTTCATCGATGCAATTATTATGTGCAATAATATAGGTCTTAAATTATTTTTACATACTTATATATATATATATATATATATATATATATATATATATAAAACTTTACTGAACCCACATCAGGGAAATTCACGTGTTACAGTAGCAAGAAAAATGTCATACAGATAACAAATAAAAAACTGAAATAAAAATTAGACAAACGAAAGATTAAATACAGAGGGCTATCTGCATTATCTACCGTGAAAAAGTATAGAAATATTGCCTTATTGAGAGGCTCGGAAAAAAATTGCACATTACAGGTAGACTCTGATAATGTGCAGAGTCTACCTGTAATGTGCAATTTTTTTCCGAGCCTCTCAATAAGGCAATATTTCTGTACTTTTTCACGGTAGATAATGCAAATAGCCCTCTGTATTTAATCTTTCGTTTGTCTAATTTTTATTTCAGTTTTTTATTTGTTGTTATCTGTATGACATTTTTCTTGCTACTGTAACACGTGAATTTCCCTGATGTGGGTTCAATAAAATGAATCTAATCTAATCTAATCTAATCTAATCTAATCTAATCTAATCTAATCTAATCTAAAATGAACTCATCAGGTGACATTGGGCATACCTAACAACCTGTGCCCCCCCGTCTGTCCCTCTGAGTTAAATGTCAATCCTGAGATCGAGATGCTTACCTCTTCTGCTCCTCAGACCTGCCTGATCCATCCTGATGCCCTACATCACATTGTTCCTGTGGAGGATGGTCCCATATGGACAGTCGAAAGTCGCACTTGGAAGATGGCTCTGGACACTTACAGTAATGTTTTTATCACTGAGGACTACAGTTGACTTGCTAACTTTAGGACTGCAGTTGTCATGAACAGTTTTGCACTCAAGTTTCCATAAGTGAACAGTTTATAACTTCAACAAAACAGACTTCATGTTAAAACTATAATGAATTTACTGGTTTCACAGTTATACTTTGTGACTATATAGGACACTGTTATAGAAGCAAGTTATTTATAATCACATTTGTTCTCACCCAAATGAGGATGGGTTCCCTTTTGAGTCTGGTTCCTCTCGAGGTTTCTTCCTCATGTTGTCTGAGGGAGTTTTTCTTTGCCACCATTGCCATAGGCTTGCTCATTGGGGATAGATTAGGGATAAAATTAGCTCATGTTTAAAGTCTTTAAATTTCTGTAAAGCTGCTTTGCGGCAATGTCTATTGTTAAAAGCACTATAAAAATAAACTTGACAGCAGTTTGAAAAGATATTGTTGGTTGGCTTCTTTGTTGGTGGCTGTTGATGGGGAGAGCTGGCTGGTGGGTTGGAACTGGCAAGAGACCAAATTAGGAAACAACAAGAACAAGAAGCTTTACTTATCACACATACACTTAAGCACAAACTTAAGCATACAGTGAAATTCATTCTCTGCATTTAACCCACCTGAAATACTGAACCCAAACATGCACACACACAAGTGAGCAATTAGCACACACCCATATCCAGAGCAGTGGGCTACAGCATCTGGGGAGCAGTTGGGGGTTAGGTGCCTTGCTCAAGGGCACTTCAGCCCAACCTATAAGACATGGCTGCCCCATGTTAACCTAACTGCATGTCTTTTGACTGTGGGAAAAACCGGAGCACCCGGAGGAAACCCAAGCAGACATGGGGTGAACATGCAAACTCCACACAGAAAGGCCCCTGCCAGCCGCTGGGCTCGAACCCAGAACCTTCTTGCTGTGAGGCAACAGTGCTAACCACTACATCAACTAAAGGTGCAACTAAAATCAGTTTTCTAGCATTTTAATGACAAAAGTAAATTTTGATTATTTAAAAAAATAAGAATAAATGAGCCCTGTGATGACCTGGCGACTTGTCCAGGGTGTACCCCGCCTTTCGTCCATAGTCAGCTGGGATAGGCTCCAGCTTGCCTGTGACCCTGTAGAACAGGATAAAGCAGCTAGAGATAATGAGATGAGATGAGAAGAATAAATGATTAAATAATTGCCATGTTGATGGTAAAATTTACTCAACAGCTTGATCAGAAGTTATTTATCTTTTTATTCATCACCTAAACAGCTGATGAAATTTCTGGTACCTTCCCATTATAAAAAAAAAAAAAACCATGAAAAATGTGATTTTTGTCATATTTTTTAATCTGCCAGTTGTATTTTATGCAAAAGTCAAACATGGTTCCATTTTTTCAATTACCCATTGCATCAGAATGACATTTTGTGACCTTTCTGGGTGAAATTCAGTGGGGATGGGTGTAACAGAGTTAGAAATAACCTCTTATGAATTTTTGCAAAAAAGATGTGCTTCTTACGTTTCTATAGTTCTAAAGCCACCTGGTGGGTTACAACTGCAACTGCATAGCTAGTGTTTCTCTTGGCACACCGTACTTGCCCCAGCAAAGAAAAATGCTTCCTTGCTGGAGGTAGGTACATCGTAATAACGCTGTAACCTATATTTGTATTTTTAACGTTCTATGGTTATGCATACTGTAGTCTATGAGTTGTATTTTCATTATGAGTATTACTATTAGGTAATTATGAAGTTACAGACAGTTACAGTACATGTAAAAATAGTAACTTTATTTTCAAGTAGTTACCACATGTCGAACAAACTACTGCTAATCAACTAGCCATACTATTGCTTGGCTTACTCATGGTCATATCGTTTTTCAGTAATAATTTTAGACAATAACTTTTTTCTTTTTTTACTCTTCACTGTAGAGATTTGAATGCATATGCAGTTGCACAACACTGATGTTTGCATGTTGCTGATTTTGTACCAGGTAGGCTACATTTCACATGGGTTTTGTATTGTATGAAAACCTCCTATCGGAGTTAACGCCATCTTAGCACGTTCTTTGTGAAATGGAGACATTCTGTCTGCGCAGGTTAACCGCATTTCGTGTCCTATATCACCCACTGCGAGTGTACAATTGTCAACAGAATGAATGTGGATTTAATTTCTCTATTCTCAGTGTAACTAAAGTAATGTTGATGTGGAGTTTTGTATTACGGCAAATTGTGCTGGACATAAAATGTTGTTTAATTCGCTGTCTATGAATGGAATGTGAAGATACGAGTAGAATGCTTTGCTACCTAATGATAGAATGTTATTTTAGAACATTTGATCGTTTGCAGTCTCCTTTACAGATCATACATACAAGAAATATAACCACTATATGATCACATACTAGACTGTATAGGATAATTTACACATTTATAAAGTGAAAGTATACAGTGCCTTGCAAAAGTATTCATACCCCTTGAACTTTTTCACATTTTTCCACCTTACAACCACGAACTTAAAAGTTTTTTATTGAGATTTTATGTGATAGACCAACACAGAGTAGCACATAATTGTGAAGTGAAACAAAAATGATAAATGGTCTTCAAAATTGTAAACAAATAAAAATCTGAAAAATGTGATGTGCATTAGTATTCAGCCCCCTGTACTCTGATACCTCTAAATACAATCCAGTGCAATCAATTGCCTTCAGAAGTCATCTAATTAGTTAATAGAGTCCTACTGTGTGTAATTTACTCTCAGCATAATTGTTCTGTGAAGGCCTCAGTGGTTTGTTAGAGAACACTGAAGAACAAACAGCATCATGAAGACCAAAGAACTCACCATACAGGTCAGGGATAAAGTTTTGGAGAAGTTTAAAGCAGGGTTAGGTTATAAAAAAATATCCCAAGCTCTGAACATCTCAAGAAGCACTGTTCAATCCATCATTCAAAAATGGAAAAAGTATGGCACAACTGCAAACCTACCAAGACATGGCCATCCACCTAAACTGACAGAGCGAGCAAGGAGAGCACTGGTCAGAGAAGCAGCCAAGAGGCCCATGATCACGCTGGAGGAGCTGCAGAAATCCACAGCTCAGGTGAGAGAATCTGTGCACAGGACAACTATAAATCGTACACTCCACAAATCTGGCCTTTTTGGAAGAGTGGCTAGAAGAAAGCCATTGTTGAAAGACAGGCATAAGAAGCCATGTAGGGGTCACAGCAAACATGTGGAAGAAGGTGCTTTGGTCAGATGAGACCAAAGTTGAACTTTTTGGCCTAAATGCAAAGCGCTACGTGTGGCGGAAAACTAACACTGCTCACCACCCTGCACACACCATCCCCACTGTGAAACATGGTGGTGGCAGCATCACGCTATGGGGATGCTTTTCTTCAGCAGGGACAGGGAAGCTGGTCAGAGTTTATGGGAAGATGGATGGAGCTAAATACAGGGCAATCCTGGAAAAAAAAACTGTTGGAGGCTGCAAAAGACTTGAGACTGGGAAGGAGATTCACCTTCCAGCAGGACAATGACCCTAAACATACAGCCAGAGCTACAATGGAATGGCTTAGATCAAAGAATATTCATGTGTTAGAATGGCCCAGTCAAAGTCCAGACCTAAATCCCATTGAGCATCTGTGGCAAGACTTGAAAATTGCTGTTCACAGACGCTCCCCATCCAATCTGGCTGAGCTTGAGCTATTTTGCAAAGAAGAATGGGCAAAAATTTCAGTGTCTAGATGTGCAAAGCTGGTAGAGACATACCACAAAAGACATGCAGCTGTAATTGCAGTAAAAATAAAACTCTACAAAGTCTTGACCCAGGGGGGCTGAATACTAATGCACATCACATTTTTCAGATTTTTATTTGTTTAAAATTTTGAAGACCATTTATCATTTTCATTTCACTTCACAATTGTGTGCTACTCTGTGTTGGTCTATCACATAAAATCTCAATAAAAAACTTAAGTTCGTGGTTGTAAGGTGGAAAAATGTGAAAAAGTTCAAGGGGTATGAATACTTTTGCAAGGCACTGTATGTTTATTTGTCTTTTGTTAAGAGAAAAAGAAAAATGCTTCCTTGCTGGAGAGATTTGAATGTATATGTAGTTACACAACACTGATGTTTGCTTGTTGCTGATTTTGTACCAGATTTTCTACCAGAATAAACTGAAAACTGGAGTGAGAGCAAGTCCTGTGTAGATGTGCCATCCTTCCTGCACTATACATGCAGCAATCCACTGACAAAGACAACCCGTTACACTAACACAATAAATTAAAACTTGCTTCCCGCTCTTTTGCTTTATTAGGATGCTCTTCTTGTTGCTATAGTAACAAACTGTTTTTTGCTCCATGTATGCAATAGCTCTCATTTCTAGTCTCCTTTGCAGGACAATGTGAATGTAAACAAATTTTAAGAGATTAGAATGAAAATGAATTCATCTGCCACATCCACTGTCCATTCTCCATCTCCTACAGCTTCATGCACTCAATTACACACCTCACACTATACTTTCCAGCATGCAACTCATCGCTCCCTGTCACCTGAGTACTAATCATGGATACATGTTCACGATGACAGCCACTCTACTTAAGGATTCTGCACACACTCTCACATTGTGAAATATTGAACGTGCTCATGCTGTTCATGCCAAGCCATTTGTTTATCTTGCCAGTTTCCAAGTGTTTGACCTGTTTTGCTAACAACTCTGTATTTTGGATTTAGTCTACGCTATCCTGTTTGTGCCTCAGTTTACCTCTGCCTGTTTTGACTACGATTCTACTTGCTGTTTTGAATTTGATTGCTTGATTGAACTCCCATTAAAACCACCTTTAACTGCATTTGCATCCCCTCATCTCGTGCTTGATTCCCGTGACAGAATACTTTACTGTGACATGGATGCAGCAGAGAGAGAGACCTGCGCAGCATTCTTGTCAACTAGAGCCGGCTCATGGGCGAACAGCAACAATGTCCCTGTGCTATGGAGGAGAAGCTTATGCAGCTAGCCGCTGTGCTCTCACAGTTGTCTCTGCCTCGCTCCATGCAAGTACCACAGCAGGCCCGTTCAGTCACTACGAGCTCATTGATCGCTCATCCAGACAAGTTTGCCAGAGATGCTGCCCAGTGCCTTGCTGTATTTCACAGCCCAAGAAGGAGCTTCTGATTATGACAAGGTGGCTCAGTTCATGAACTTACAGGCAAAGCTCTCCAGTGGGCTGTCTGAAAGTAGGGCAGCGGATCTATGCTAAATTATGGACTCTTTGTCTCAATGTTCAGAAGAGTCATTGATCACACACCAGAGGGAAAAGAAAGTCTACTGGCTATCTGCCAAGGATCACGGTAAGTGGCTGAGTACACGCTCGAGTTCTGCGCCTTATCAGCAGGCAGTGGGTGGACCAAGCCAGCTCTGAAGGCCATCTTCCACCAAGGGCTCAATGCTGATGTCCTCATAGAACTTTTCTGCCGTGATGACCAGGTCACGCTGTCTGCACTTACTGATCTCACCATCCACTTTGATCACCTTGTCCAATGCCAGGCTAAGTCTCACCAGCTCCATTAACCAACCCCAAACCTATGCAGATTGGTCGCGCATTGTTTAGCATTGCTGAGAGAGAGAGAGGTGATGGTGTGAGCACCACAGTGCTTCTACTGTGGTGATCCAGAGCAGCTCATATCTAGCTGCCTGTAGTGCCACAAACCTCCCATCAAGGAGGTGTCAAGGGAGAGAACACCTGCCATGTCTCAACCATCCTTGGTGAGTCAATCTCAGTTTCTCTCTCGCAAATCCTTGACATTGCAAGTGAAAATAAAACTCTCAGGATCCCAATTTGTTCTCATAGCCTTGGTGGACTCCAGAATGGCCACAAGCTTCATCGATCAGCACATAGTGGAACAATTCCAAATCCCTCTCCTTCCTCTTGCCACACCTCTTTGCATTTGCGCCACTGATGGGTGAAATGGTTAATATTTTAGGCACACCTGCTTCTCTGTTGTTGTTTTTTTTTTACAACACACAGGATGTTCCAGCAAGCACACAAAATTCCCATTTTGTATTCTTCTGCACCCAAGGTCAACTTCTTACTTGGTAGTGCTCTAAACTCCTGGCTCTGTTTCTATGCATGTCATTTATCTGGACCCTGTTGTCCAAAGTATGCCCACATGTTTGCATACTGTTGCAGCCTCTGCTTTCATGGTAACTGACATTGAAAAACTGTTACTGTCTTACTCCCTGATTTTACATGCATTACATCAGGTACACTTGATTTTGAACAATATTCAGTGACAGTATAAGACCGCTCAGTGGCATTTTGGTTACAAGTCTATTATGTGTGCCACTCAAAACTTGTCTATCAAGCCTGTCACATCAGCTGGTACTCTAGCCATTTTGTAACACTGCATGTTGTCTTACTGACGGTCCATCCCAGATCCAGCATGGTTCAAATATGACCGGTCTGGGGTGGGTTTCCCAAAAGCCTCTTAATGCTAAGAGCATCTTAACTAGGAGAGAGAGTGTTCATTGTGTTGCTCACTCTACCATTTAACAATGATATTTGTGCTGTGATGCTTTTGGGAAACTCAGGCCTGATCTGTTTTAAACTCCTTTTGAGCATGGTGTGCATGTTTGTTGACAGCTCTTGTTCAAAACCCAGTGATTTAGTTTTTTTCTGTGTGGCTATTCTGTTTATTCTACTGATTACCATTACACCTTTGGGGTAGCTCATGATTCTGGAAAAATCTGTGTAGGATGTCCCTGAGAGTGGGTGGAACACTGAAGCATGGACAGGCAGATAATAATGTTAAACACAGTCTTTTTATTTTCAATTTGGCTTTTCAGCTTAACATATTCGTTACATATTTTGTCTCACACACACACACACACACACACACACACACACACACACACACACATGCTCCAGTAGGGAGACAGCCATCTCTTTGCTCTCCCCCTCCTTATCAACACTCTGTCATAACTGGCCCTGCCCTCCATTCACAAACCGATGTTTAACCACACCCCCGCTGCGACATACCTCCACTGCCTGACTCAGGCCAGGGAGCCATCTGGCCTGCAGCCGACTCCCCCCCCGATGGGAAAGAAAGTCTGCCACCACCATCTGCGCCCCCGGCCTGTGAACCACCTCGAATTTGAAAGGCTGGAGGACTAGATAGCAATGGGTGATCCACATATTAGCATCTTTCATGTGGTGGAGCCACTGGAGCAGGTCGTGATCAGAACAGAGGGTGAAAGAGCGCCCCAGCAGGTAGTACCGGAGGGTGAGGACCGCCCACTTGATAGCCAGACACTCCTTCTCGATGGTGCTGTACTTACTTTCATGCATCGAGAGCTTGCAGCTGATGTACAGCATCGGACGTTCCTCCCCCTCCACCTGCTGGGACAGAACAGCCCCCAGCCCTCTGTCCAATGCATCTGTCTGCAAAATAAAAGGGAGAGAGAAGTCAGGGGATTGTAAAAGTGGCCCCCCACACAGTACAGCTTTTACCTTGGTGAAGGCTTGTTGGCACTGCTCCATCCACTGGACTGGATCTGGTGCTCCCTTTTTAGTGACATCAGTCAGCGGGCTGGTGACGTCTCAATATGTTAGGACTAGGACTGTTTTGGCCTCTAGAGGCCGCTGTTATTTCCTTTTCATGTCGTGTTTATTTTGGCCTCTAGAGGCCGCCACTGTTCCTGTGTCTTGTGTTTGTGTTAATTGCCTAATTATCTTCACCTGTGTACTTAATTAGTTTGTCTATTTATACCCCTGAGTTCAGTCCTCTTGTCACGGAGTCTTTGTGCTGTTATGTTTATCTCCAGTTTCCTTTGTACTGTGTTTTTTGATCTTCTTAGCTTTTGAATTTTTGCACTTTGCTTTTCTTTTGGATTATACTCTTTGGTTTTTTTTTTTGTCTTTTGTTTTGCCCTGTATATAGTGTATATAGTTTAAATAAACCTTTTGATTCTTTTTCTACTTCCGCCTCACGCCTCTGCATTTGAGTCATCCCCCTGGTGGCCTAGTGGGGGTTTGCTGGATTATCACACCAACGAACCAGGTTCGAATCCCAGCAAAACCCTAACAGAAAGACTCCGTCATGACTGACTCAGCAGAGGCTGCTTCAACTGTCTACCCGGCCAACCTTCAGGGAATTACAGCAGCTTTGACACGCTTCGGAGCGACCATGGACGCTCATGGACGTACGCTCACCAGCCAACGTGAGGCCCTTGCTCGCCACGAGGAACTGCTTCAGCAAATCGGGAAAACCCTGGCACAGCTGACATCTCTGCCTGCATCTCCTGATCCAGCTCCCGCTCCTGCTCCTGTGCCTCCTGCCATGCTGCCTTCTTCACCTCGCGAACCCAGCCTTCCTGCACCACAGAGGTACGACGGCAAGCACAGTGAGTGCCGAGAGTTCCTTACCCAGTGTCAACTCACCTTTGAGCTTCAGCCTACCACCTACACTACGGATCGCCGCAAGATTGCCTTTGTGATCACCTTATTAGCTGGTAAGGCGCGAGCCTGGGCTACTGCTATCTGGCAAAGACAGGGACCTGAGTGCTTTGATTTCCAGCTGTTTTCTGAAGAGATGCTTCGGGTCTTCGATCAGGCAGACATCAGTACCGACGCAGCCCGAAAGCTCATGTCCATCCGGCAAGGAGGAAGCGTCGCAGATTACGCCATCTCGTTCCGAACACTCGCAGCAGTAAGTGGATGGAACGAGACTGCCCTGGTGTCAGCCTTCCACCATGGTCTGTCTGACCCCATCAAGGACGGTCTGGCCTCTATTGGATGCCCAAGTGACCTCGAAACCCTCATCTCACATGCTATTCGTCTGGACAACAGGATGAGAGAACGCCACCAAGCCTTGAGCCCCCCCAGCCTCCCTACCTCTACCTGGAGACCGTCTACCTCCTTCAGTGACTGTCCAGAACCCATGCAAGTGGGTCGTACTCGCCTCTCCGCATCTGAGAGGGAGCGCAGAAGGAGGGACAAGTGCTGCATCTACTGTGGCAAGCCTGGTCACTTCCGAGCATCATGTCCCGAACTCTTGGGAAAAGGACCGCCCCGTCCAGCCGAGGGAGGGTTGTGACGGGGCCTACCCTCTCTCCCGGACTCCCTGGCCAAGGAATCTACATCCCGGTCTCCATCTCCTGGGGTGAGTCTGTCCACTCTTGTCAAGCTTTGATAGACTCAGGGGCGGCTGGGAACTTTATGGATATTCACTTCGCCCAAACTATCAATGTTCCGACTGCACCTCTTGAAGTCCCACTGTCTGTGTCTGCCCTCGATGGCCAAGCGTTAGGTGATGGAAGAGTCACCCAAGTTACTTCTCCAGTCTTCCTCCAGTCTCAAGGTCACAAGGAAGAAATATCCCTGCACCTGATTCCTTCACCTGAGTTCCCAGTTATTCTAGGCCTTCCTTGGCTTACTCGCCACAACCCTCGCATAGACTGGGTAACAAGCCAGGTTGTGGAATGGGGCCCTGCATGCCATGCCTCTTGTCTGCTCTCTAGCTCTCCTGTGTCTCCTGCCGAGCCCCCTGATCTCACCGAGTTATCTCAAGTTCCCACAGAGTACTGGGATCTCAAGGAGGTATTCAGCAAGAGCAGGGCCGCCGTTCTTCCTCCGCACCGGGCCTACGACTGTGCCATCGACTTGCTCCCTGGGACTACCCCTCCTCGTGGCAGACTGTTTTCACTCTCTCAGCCAGAACGCAAGGCCATGGAGGAATACCTCAAAGATGCCCTGGTCTCTGGGTTTATTCGACCCTCCACTTCACCTGCTGGAGCCGGCTTCTTCTTTGTCGGCAAGAAGGATGGGGGGCTCCGACCATGTATTGATTACAGGGGCCTGAATAAGATCACTGTGCGCAACCGATATCCCCTTCCGCTGATGTCCACAGCTTTCGACCTGCTCCAAGGCGCCACCGTCTTCACCAAGTTGGACCTACGGAACGCATACCACCTCATCCGTATCCGACAGGGAGACGAGTGGAAGACTGCCTTTAACACCCCGTCTGGGCACTACGAATACCAGGTGATGCCCTTCGGACTCACCAACGCACCAGCTGTTTTTCAGGCCCTAATCAACGACGTCTTAAGGGACATGATTAACCTATACGTTTTTGTCTACCTCGACGACATCCTTATCTTTTCCAAGACCGTGCAGGAGCACCGCCACCATGTCCGCCAGGTTCTCCAGAGGCTGCTACAGAACAATCTGTTCGCCAAGGCCCAGAAATGCGAATTTCATGTTCCCGAGGTCTCCTTTCTGGGATTTATTGTACGGACAGGCCAACTCCAAATGGACCCTGCCAAGACCCTGGCCGTCCGGGATTGGCCTACTCCCAAGTCCGTTAAGGAGGTTCAGCGGTTCTTAGGATTCGCTAACTTCTACCGCAAGTTCATCAGGAACTTCAGTTCTGTGGCAGCACCCATGTCAGACCTCACCAAAGGGACAGGTGGATCTTATGGCTGGTCTCCTCAGGCAGAAAAGGCGTTCAAAGACCTCAAGGACCGCTTCTGCACGGCACCCATTCTGGTTCTCCCGGACACCTCCCAACCATTCATCGTGGAGGTGGACGCCTCGGACAGTGGTGTCGGCGCGGTGCTCTCTCAACGTTCGGAAGGAAAGCTGCACCCCTGCGCTTACTTCTCCCACCGCCTGAGTCCTGCTGAGTCCCGGTACGATGTGGGGGATCGAGAACTGCTAGCGGTCAAACTGGCCCTTGAGGAGTGGAGGCACTGGCTGGAGGGAGCACAACATCCATTCCTGGTTTGGACTGACCACAAGAACCTGGAGTACCTCCAGCAAGCCAAGAGACTGAACCCTCGACAGGCTAGGTGGGCCCTGTTTTTCAGTCGGTTTGACTTCACCCTCTCATACCGCCCCGGCTCCAAGAACACCAAACCTGACGCACTGTCCAGACTGTTCTCTGCCACTAACAGGGAGAATGAAGTCGGGCCTATTATCCCTGTGTCCCGGATTGTGGCCCCTGTCCGCTGGGGTATTGAGGAGGCTGTCCGACGAGCCCAACGCCAGGACCCCGGTCCTGGGACGGGGCCACCAGGCCTCTTGTACGTCCCACATCAAGCCCGGGCCAAGGTTCTCCAGTGGGGTCACTCTTCCCCTCTCACCGCCCACCCGGGAGCTCGGAGGACCCTGGACTTCCTGAAAAGACGCTTCTGGTGGCCTAACATGGAGAAGGAAGTAAGGTCATTTGTCCTGTCCTGTGAGGTTTGCACCAGAACCAAGAACCCACGACAGCGTCCCCAGGGTCTCCTGCATCCTCTGACCATTCCCCGGCGTCCCTGGTCCCACGTGGCAGTCGACTTTATCACGGGTCTCCCTGAGTCACAAGGTAACACGGTCATTTTGGTCTTAGTTGACAGATTCTCCAAGGCCTGCCGCTTCATACCACTGTGCAAACTCCCCTCTGCTCTTGAGACTGCGAAACTTTTGTTTAATCATGTCTTCCGAGTCTTTGGTCTTCCACAGGACATCGTCTCAGACCGAGGGCCCCAGTTCTCCTCCCGAGTGTGGCACGGGTTCTGCAAGGTCATCGGAGCCACTGCCAGCCTCTCCTCTGGGTTCCACCCACAGTCCAATGGCCAGACGGAGAGGCTCAACCAGGACCTGGAAACCACCCTGCGAGGCCTGGCTATGGATAACCCGACATCGTGGAGCACCTGGCTGCCATGGGCGGAGTACGCCCACAACACCCTGCAGTCATCGGCCACCAAGCTGTCGCCATTCCAGTGCCAATTCGGGTTCCAGCCACCTCTGTTCCCGGACCAGGAGGAGGACGCGGGGGTGCCCTCGGTCAACCAATATGTGAGACGGTGTCGCAAGACCTGGAGCAAGGTCAGGAAGACCCTCATACAGACCTCCAGAACCAACCAGACTCAGGCCAACCGCCATAGAAGACCTGCACACGCTTTCCGCCCTGGGCAGCGTGTTTGGCTGTCCACTAAGGACCTTCCACTGCGGGTGGAGAACCGCAAGCTTGCTCCTCGCTACATTGGCCCCTTCAAGGTGGTGCGCAGGGTGAACCCTGTCTCCTACCGGCTCCAGTTGCCCCGGACTCTGAGGATCAACCCCACTTTCCATGTTTCCCTGTTACGGCCCGTACTGACGTCTACGTATGCCCCTGCCCCTAGGAACCCCCCACCCCCCCGCATCTTCCAGGGGCAGACTGTGTTCACTGTGAATCGCCTGCTTGACTCCCGCCGGGTCCGCGGCGGGTTGCAATATCTGGTGGACTGGGAGGGCTATGGTCCTGAGGAGCGCTGCTGGGTTCCTGCTCGGGATGTCCTTGATAAAGAACTATGTCGGGACTTCCATTCGGCCCATCCGGATCGCCCTGGGAACGTCAGGAGACGCTCCTAGAGGGGGGGGTCCTGTTAGGACTAGGACTGTTTTGGCCTCTAGAGGCCGCTGTTATTTCCTTTTCATGTCGTGTTTATTTTGGCCTCTAGAGGCCGCCACTGTTCCTGTGTCTTGTGTTTGTGTTAATTGCCTAATTATCTTCACCTGTGTCCTTAATTAGTTTGTCTATTTATACCCCTGAGTTCAGTCCTCTTGTCACGGAGTCTTTGTGCTGTTATGTTTATCTCCAGTTTCCTTTGTACTGTGTTTTTTGATCTTCTTAGCTTTTGAATTTTTGCACTTTGCTTTTCTTTTGGATTATACTCTTTGGTTTTTTTTTTTGTCTTTTGTTTTGCCCTGTATATAGTGTATATAGTTTAAATAAACCTTTTGATTCTTTTTCTACTTCCGCCTCACGCCTCTGCATTTGAGTCATCCCCCTGGTGGCCTAGTGGGGGTTTGCTGGATTATCACACCAACGAACCAGGTTCGAATCCCAGCAAAACCCTAACACAATAGTTAGGTGTAAACCTGCGATAGTAGCCAGCCAGCCCCAGGAACTGTTTCGCCCCCTTTTTTGACTTGGGCCTCAGGCAGGCCACAATTGCTGCAGTCTTGTCAACTTGGGGATGCACTTGCCCATGCCCCAAATGGAAACCCAGATACTGTACTTCTGCCTGCACACCTCAGCAACTCCAGGATGGTCCTGAGATGTTTTAGGTGCCGCGGCCAATCATTGCTATATATGATGTCAGTAGGCAGCAACATAGGTGACATGCAGATGGAGGATTTTGTCCATGAGCCTCTGGAATGTAGCGGGAGCCCTGAATAACCCGAAAGGAAGCGTGACAAATTGGTGTAAGCCAAACAGTGTGGAAAAGGCCTTTTTTTCTCAGGATAAAGGAGTCAAGGGGATCTGTCAGATCTTGCGCCTGCCGCAAATTCTCCTCACTTAAATGACTGACTGTGTGGAGTGTGTTAGGTTAACAATGGGTGGCCATGGGCTGAAGTGCCCTTGAGCGAGGCACCTAACCCCCAACTGCTCCCCAGGCGCTGTAGCATAGCTGCCCACTGCTCTGGGTGTGTGTGCTTATTGCTCACTTGTGTTTGTGCATGCATGTGTTCACTGCTTCAGATGGGTTAAATGCAGAGGATAAATTTCACTGTGCTTAAGTGTTCATGTGACAAAGGCTTCTCCTTCTTCTTCTTGTTTGCACACAGGTCAAAAACGTATTAAATTTTGTCTTTACTGTTTAAAGATCCCTCCTCCCAATTTTCTCACAGCATGTCCAAAATACCACAAGGCTTACACCCATATAATAATTCAAATGGGGAGAACCCCGTGGAGGTTTGTGGATCCTCTAGTACTGTGAACAACAGGGGCTTGAGCCATGTATTCCAATTACATGTGTCTTCACTTAAAAACTTACAAATCAAGTTTTTAAGAGTTTGGTTAAACTGTTCAACCAAGCCATCTGTCTGTGGGTAATAAGAGCTGGTGTGGATCAATTTAACCCCCAATAACTAATAGAGTTCACAAAGTGTGTGTGACATGAATGTAGTTCCTTGATCAGTTAGGATTTCTTTGGGAATCCCAATCTGGGAGATAATTTTAAACAGTGCCTCTGCCACACTGCGCGTGGAAGTGTGGAAAATGCAGTGGGACCTATCTGCTGCTAGGTCTTAACCAATTGTAGAAGAATATATGCATTTCTTTATTCAAATTCACCAATTATGTTTGACTCAACACACCCATATATGTGAGTATATATTCATGTCTGATTTAGTATAAAGCAAGAAAGATCTCTGAATGTGGTCTCTGTGTTAGTGATGTTACTTCCAGGCCTGTACGGAAACCATGCGCTGAGTGGCAGACACACAGGTGTTATTAATTTAATATTCTATTCCCAAAATTTGGATACATACAATTAGAGAATCTAACAGTGAGGGACCCATAGGCACTGGCATCGTGACCCACTGTACCCCCACGTTGGACCTTCAGGTCAGCAGTTTGCACCATGAGACCACAAGCCTCCTGGTCACCTCCTTGCCATCTCACCCCATTATCCTGGGCATGCCATGGATGGAGTTACATGATCCAGTGGTCCTTGTACTGTCTTAAATGCCCCCATCTCTGCCTAGCCTCAACTACAACTGAAAGCCCTGAAACCTCGAACCAAGTCAGGATACCCAAGGAGTACAAAAAACTCATGGAAGTGTTCAGTAAAAAGAAAGCCAGTTGCCTTCCCCTGCACCGTACCTAGGGTTGTGCTGTTGACCTGCTTTCAGGCACCACTCCACCTTGCAGCCACATCTACCCTCTCTCTCATGGAACAGCATGCTTTGGAGGAGTATATGCAAAAAGCACTCACTCAGGGGTACATTTGCCCCTCCACCTTTCCTGCGTTAGCAGGAATTTTCTTCATGGAAAAGAAAGGAGGAGGCCTCCACCCCTGCATAGCCCCTTTGGACACAAGAAAAAATCCTCATGCTAGACTGTACAACTCCTCTCTGGGGGGGAGGAGGGGTAACAGGAGGACAGAGGACGGGAAGGAGCAGTAGCCTTGCCTAACAATAAGCAATACCGGACAATGTGCAATGTAATGTGCAATATAAAGTGCAATATCTCTCCTGCTGCCCCCTTTCCTTTTTTCTTTCTCCCCTCCTCTCTCTCCCCCTTCCTCTCTTCCCCATATCTTATTCTTTTTATATTTGTATATGTAAATACCTAATTTATTTTAATTTATCTAGAAGTTTTTCTCTATTTCTTTTCTCTGTTTATCTGTAATGATGCTGCTGGAATCTTAATTTCCCTGAGGGAACCCTCCCAAAGGGATCAATAAAGTTTTATCTAATCTAATCTAATCTAATCTAATCTAATCTAATCTAATCTAATAATACTATAGAACTTCATGCTATGGAACTTCATGTGTACAATTGTACACATTATGTCCGAAGGGGATAGACTATCGGGGGCTCAATCAAATCTCTGTTAATTATCTACATGTACTCCTGCTCACTCCCTCAGCACTTGAAAAGTTACGGTCAGCTAAAGTCTTTACTAAGCTACATCTTGTGGCACATCCGCCCCAGAAATGAGTAGAAAACAGCGTTCAGTACAACTCGCGGGCACTACAAATATATGGTCATGCTGTATGGACTCGCATGCACCCCCTCTGTCTTCCAATGTCTGATCAATGATGCTAAAGTCTTTACTAAGCTACAACTTGTGGCACATCCGCCCCAGAAATGAGTAGAAAACAGCGTTCAGTACAACTCGCGGGCACTACAAATATATGGTCATGCTGTATGGACTCGCATGCACCTCCTCTGTCTTCCAATGTCTGAACAATGATGGGGGACATACTTGGAAAATTTGTCATTGCTTACATTGATGGCATTCTGATTTACTCCTTGTCTAGTGAAAGAATCTTCTCTCACATCTGCTGGCTAACAAACTGTATGTGAAGAATGAAAAGTGTGAGTTCCATATGTCTACAGTCACCTTCCTGGGATACATTATCAGTCCCAAGGGAGTTGACATGGAGCCATCCAAGGTTTCTGCAGTCATGGCCTGTCCCATTGCTCAAAGTGTCAAGGACTTGCAACATTTTCTGGGCTTTGCCAATTTCTACTGGTGCTTCATTTCTGCCTTCAACACCATTGCTACATCTGTCACCTCCATCCTCAAGAATTTAGCCAAAAAGCTCACATGGAACCCTGAGGCAGAAGCCGTGTTCTCTGTCCTCAGGACTGCACTCACTTCTGCGCCTATCCTGAAACACCCTGACCCAACTACAGTGGTGCTTGAAAGTTTGTGAACCCTTTAGAATTTTCTATATTTCTACATAAATATGACCAAAAACATCATCAGATTTTCACACAAGTCCTAAAAGTAGATAAAGAGAACCCAGTTAAACAAATGAGACAAAAATATTATATTTGGTCATTTATTTATTGAGGAAAATGATCCATATCTGTGAGTGGCAAAAGTATGTGAACCTTTGGTTTATCTGGTGTGACCCGCTTGTGCAGCAATAAATGCAACTAAATGGCATGCTCACCCAAGAGTTCCATGCCATGCACCATGACAAACCTGGCCCCCGTCCCAGAGGTCATCCTAGAAAACATTCAGCTCTTTGGGAGGGGCTGTCCGTCTCCTGCAGCTTCATGCACTCCATTACACACATCACACTACACTTCCCAGCATGCTTGATTCTCATGATGACATCTTTCGGAATTTCAGAATGATGAACATTTTTCCCCTTTTACTTCAGTCATTAAGGAAACAGGAGCACCACTAAATGGATAAAAAGTACAATTTATCATATAATAAATAATAACAATTATATTAAACAATTTCTCATTTAATAAAAAAGCACTGTAATAAAATACACTGGTATGCACTGTTATCGGAAACTAATCAACTCTGGGATGGTAAGAGTAACTCTTGCTCCATCAAACCACTCAGTATTTTACTATAACAGCATTACATTTTCAACAAGTGGCAAATTTAGGATGAATATAAACTTGTCATTTCAGATTGAATAATAAAACTTATATACAAAAAAAACTTAATAAAAAAAACTTATATACTATCTATCTAAAGCTTCTATAAAAATCTTGGCCAACACATACACTGCATTGTTCAGGAAAGAGGTACAAATTAACTCCCAGGGATGAATGAACTTTGGACTGAAAGGTACAAGTGAACCCCCAAGATATCAACAAAGGAACTGGAGGAGTTGGAGGCATCAAGTACCAAATTAGGTACATCAACCATTAAGAGATTTCTACATCACCATGCCCTGAAAGGAAGTAAGGAACAAAGAATCCCCAACCCCGTGACCAGCATAAATTAACTAGAATGAAGTTTGCAGGTGATCAGCAGCCTTTTTTTCTGGGCAGATAAAACATGAATTGAACTGTTTGTCCATAATGAATAGTGCTATGTATGGAGGAAAAAGGGTGAGGCATTCATTCCAAAGAACATGTGTGAAGTGCGAAGCATGTGGTATCATGTTGAGGGCATGTTTTGCTGGAAAGGGGAGAAGGATTTTGTAGAAATACTAAAGCAACACTTCAAGAGATCAGCCAGAAAGTTACATTTTAGTGGCAACTATCTTCCAGCAGGACAGCCATCAAGGATACAAGGATACTTCCAAAGTTGTAATAAAATGGTTTTAAAGGGCAGGCTCATCCTTCCCAAAATCCCAGAATCCAGTTTTTGTTTTGAAAGCATGTGACTGCAATTCTGCTAGCTCTCTGTGCAGCAAAACCTCTGCAAATTCAATGTTGGTAATCCCTTCTAAATATATCTCAAATGTTTTCTTCATCTACATGTCAGAAGTGGAAATTTTAAATAGAATATACCTGATATTTTCCTTCCAGGGAAATTTCTAGCCAGTTCTGGTCCATTACAACAGAATAATGATACGAAAATGGAATGAGTTGGTTGAAGAACTTAAAATATGGATACAGTGGTGTTTGAAAGAAACATTTCCCGTAACTGTTGATCAGTCCTGCACACCAGCTTGGAGGAATTTTAGCCCATTCTTCCATACAGAACAGCTTCAACTCTGGGATGTTGGTGGGTTTCCTCACATGAACTGCTCACTTCAGGTCTTTCCACAACATTTTGATTAGATTAAGGTCAGGACTTTGACTTGGCCATTCCAAAACATTAACTTTATTCTTCTGTAACCATTCTTTGGTAGAACGACTTGTGTGCTTAGGGTCATTGTCTTGCTGCATGACCCACCTTCTCTTGAGATTCAGTTCATGGACAGATGTCCTGACATTTTCCTTTAGAATTTGCTGGTATAATTCAGAATTCATTGTTCCATCAATGATGGCAAGCTGTCCAGATGCAGCAAAACAGGCCCAAATCATGATACTACCACTACCATGTTTCACAGATGGGATAAGGTTCTTATGCTGGAATGCAGTGTTTTCCTTTCTCCAAACATAACGCTTCTCATTTAAACCAAAAAGTTCTATTTTGGTCTCATCTGTCCACAAAACATTTTTCCAATAGCCTTCTGGCTTGTCCACGTGATCTTTAGCAAACTGCATATGAGCAGCAATGTTCTTTTTGGAGAGCAGTGGCTTTCTCCTTGCAACCCTGCCATGCACACCATTGTTGTTCAGTATTCTCCTGATGGTGGACTCATGAACATTAACATTAGCCAATGTGAGAGAGGCCTTCAGTTGCTTAGAAGTTACCCTGGGGTCCTTTGTGACCTTGTCAACTATTACACGCCTTGCTCTTGGAGTGATCTTTGTTGGTCGACCACTCTTGGGGAGGGTAACAATGGTCTTGAATTTCCTCCATTTGTACACAATCTGTCTGACTGTGGATTGGTGGAGTCCAAACTCTTTAGAGATGGTTTTGTAACCTTTTCCAGCCTGATGAGCATCAACAACGCTTTTTCTGAGGTCCTCAGAAATCTCCTTTGTTCGTGCCATGATACACTTCCACAAACGTGTTGTGAAGATCAGACTTTGATAGATCCCTGTTCTTTAAATAAAACAGGGTGCCCACTCACACCTGATTGTCATCCCATTGATTGAAAGCACCTGACTCTAATTTCACCTTCAAATTAACTATTAATCTTAGAGGTTCATATACTTTTGCCACTCACAGATATGTAATATTGGATCATTTTCCTCAATAAATAAATGACCAAGTATAATATATTTGTTTCATTTGTTTAACTGGGTTCTCTTTATTTACTTTTAGGACTTGTGTGAAAATTTGATGATGTTTTAGGTCATATTTATGCAGAAATATGAAAAATTCTAAAGGAAATTCTAAAGGATTCACAAACTTTCAAGCACCACTGTACTTTGACAAAATATCTTCAGTTTCACCTTACACTTTATGATCTGTGGCTTGTTGCATTACATTACATATATTGTTGTGGATTGTTTTTCAGTGGAATAACCATGGATGCAAAAAAAAGTGACTCATTATCTGGTACAGAGGATTCTGAGAAGGGTGAGCCAGCCCCTTTAAAGACAACAAAATATAAGTAGCCAATACATGAGAGTGGTCATCACAAAGTCCTGACCCATAGAAAAGCTGTGTACTGAGAAAGTGTGTCTGAGCACAAACCTGACTGAGTTACTTCTGACCCACTGAAAATCTAATTTTGTAAATAAAAGCTGAAATAAATCTGTCACTTAACTATTATTTTAAAATTATCTCTAATGGAAACATTGTAGATCTCATAATTGACACTGCACCAACAACCCAAGAATCCAGTGATATCTTTTTAAATTCTTGCAAGAATCTGGATCACATCTGGAGCATATCTGAAGATTTTTTGATAATGTCATGATTGGACAGTACCTAAAATGGAATTCATCATATATGGGTTATAGATTGAAATATCCAGGCAAAAATATCTCCGGATTCTGGGGTATGTTACATACTGTGACTTAACACAGGAAATGTATGGTAACATAAATGTGTGTTATAAAAAATTTGAGCTAGAGTATCTTTAGCCTAGGTGTATGCAAATGTTTGGCATCAACTGAAGGTACAAACTACATGTAGCTATTAAATCAGGAACCTGCTAGAATGAAGACAAATAAATGGAATCTGGATTGTGTGTAAAACCTGATGTACTGTTTCATTCCAAGTACATACAATCAGTGTCCTTACTGCATTTTATGGCTGTAGAGACTGAACAGCCCTGGGGTGGGTTTCTGAAAAGCCTCAACGCCAAGCAGACCTTAACTAGGAGAGAGTGTGTTCATTGTGCTGCTTGCTCTACCATTTAACGATGATCTTTGTGCTGTGATGTTTTTGGGAAACTCAGGCCTGGTTATTTCACTAATCTTTTCAGTGACTGTTTCTTTCATTCACATTGAACATTATGTGCGCTTTCTGCAGGAGAGCAGAGATGGATCACTATTCACCACACACACACACACACACACACACACACACACACACACACACACACACACAACATTACTCCCTTGTCCGCCTTATTGTATCATCAACTTCCCCAGATACACACAAAGAAATTTTTCTTCTGCAGAATTCTAAGATACAAATTAGTCTCCATGATATCCAAAACCCATACAAAATGACTTTAAATTTTAACATGAATGAAAAGCATTCTGACTATGCGGAGACAGAATAGAGAGTAGAAAAATGCTACAGAAGTGTAAAAGAGAAAATGTCCAAAGTGACAAAGGAAGATGAAGCACTTAAGAGTGTCTCAGAGTTACAAAGGATGATGCTGGGAGATCTTGTGCTCAGTTCAAAAGGTTCTTCAGTCTCATGTCTCTATATCTTTGATCATATCAGTGATAAGCTGGGATAATATACAGACTCTGGGCTTTCTGATAGCCAGAGACAGAGACATCTAGATTCATTTGGCTCAGATGTATTCTTACTTCACTGCTTCATTTTTGTGACAGAGAAATGAAAAAGTAACTGTGTAGTAGGGGTACAACCCTGATTCCAAAAAAGTTGGGACAAAGTACAAATTGTAAATAAAAACGGAATGCAATAATTTACAAATCTCAAAAACTGATATTGTATTCACAATAGAACATAGACAACATATCAAATGTCGAAAGTGAGACATTTTGCAATTTCATGCCAAATATTGGCTCATTTGAAATTTCATGACAGCAACACATCTCAAAAAAGTTGGGACGGGGCAATAAGAGGCTGGAACAGTTAAAGGTACAAAAAAGGAACAAAAAAGGAACAGCTGGAGGACCAAATTGCAACTCATTAGGTCAATTGGCAATAGGTCATTAACAAGACTGGGTATCAAAAGAGCATCTTGGAGTGGCAGCGGCTCTCAGAAGTAAAGATGGGAAGAGGATCACCAATCCCCCTAATTCTGCACTGACAAATCGTGGAGCAATATCAGAAGAGAGTAAGACAGTGTAAAATTGCAAAGAGTTTGAACATATCATGATGTACAGTGCATAATATCATCAAAAGATTCAGAGAATCTGGAAGAATCTCTGTGCGTAAGGGTCAAGGCCAGAAAACCATACTGGGTGCCCATAATCTTTGGGCCCTTAGATGGCACTGCATCACATACAGGTATGCTTCTGTATTGGAAATCACAAAATGGGCTCAGGAATATTTCCAGAGAACATTATCTGTGAACACAATTCACCGTGCCATCCGCCGTTGCCAGCTAAAACTCTATAGTTCAAAGAAGAAGCCGTATCTAAACATGATCCAGAAGCGCAGACGTCTTCTCTGGGCCAAGGCTCATTTAAAATGGACTGTGGCAAAGTGGAAAACTGTTCTGTGGTCAGACGAATCAAAATGTGAAGTTTTTTTTATGGAATCAGGGACGCCGTGTCATTCGGACTAAAGAGGAGAAGGACGACCCAAGATGTTATCAGCGCTCAGTTCAGAAGCCTGCATCTCTGATGGTATGGGGTTGCATTAGTGCGTGTGGCATGGGCAGCTTACACATCTGGAAATACACCATCAATGCTGAAAGGTATATCCAAGTTCTAGAGCAACATATGCTCCCATCCAGACGACGTCTCTTTCAGGGAAGACCTTGCATTTTCTAATATGACAATGCCAAACCACATACTGCATCAATTACAGCATCATGGCTGCATAGAAGAAGGGTCCGGGTACTGAACTGGCCAGCCTGCAGTCCAGATCTTTCACCCATAGAAAACATTTGGCGCATCATAAAACGGAAGATACGACAAAAAAGACCTAAGACAGTTGAGCAACTAGAATCCTACATTAGACAAGAATGGGTTAACATTCCTATCCCTAAACTTGAGCAACTTGTCTCCTCAGTCCCCAGACGTTTACAGACTGTTGTAAAGAGAAAAGGGGATGTCTCACAGTGGTAAACATGGCTTTGTCCCAACTTTTTTGAGATGTGTTGTTGTCATGAAATTTAAAATCACCTAATTTTTCTCTTTAAATGATACATTTTCTCAGTTTAAACATTTGATATGTCATCTATGTTCTATTCTGAATAAAATATGGAATTTTGAAACTTCCACATCATTGCATTCCGTTTTTATTTACAATTTGTACTTTGTCCCAACTTTTTTGGAATCGGGGTTGTAAAAGGAAATGGTACATCATATTGTATCATAAGTTGGTTTAGGCACAAAGACTTGCAAAAAGAAGAAAAACAATTGAGGGCTATGACTTTCAGGTATTTTCAGGTTTTTGAGAAGTATTTGGCATGGAAAATTTGCTGAAACCAGGTAACCCTGCCTGCATAACATTGAACACTTGGCCAGTGTTTACAATGTTTATAGCTTTTGCTGAAGGTTATCATGAATGAATTGTGGTTATAATAACATGACCACTTGATGATGATGATGATTATTATTATTATCTCTGTCTGGTGATCACCAGTTTAAATCTGGGTAGCGTTTATATGAATTTCAGCCAAGGCCCTTGGCTCAGAAATTCATCGCACTGCGTATTATCCCCGCTATTCCTAACAATGCCGTCATCTGGATACTTGCGATGATGTCACTGATTTCTAATGCTTCAATTGACTGTCAGAGGTTCTGTGATACAGTTCCTAGTGCTCCCACAGGTATTACCTTTATCTCAACATTGTGCATTCTCCTTATATGAAAAGCCAGGTCTTGGCATCTTCCCACTTTTGTTATTATTATTATTGTTATTGTTGTTCATCATCATCATCATGTCATGTCGATGCTGAAGCCCACTCCAAACTCCGATTTCCAGAATCCTTTGCGGCCTACAAACATAGCCACCTCAGACTACAGATCAAAACATACACGCAAACCTTTCCGTTCTCAGTTGCCAGAGCTCTAACCACTCACACCTGTCACACATTGGGCACAATCACACCAGAGATGATAGGTGTTTCTCAGTGTCAAGAATGTTTCCGTGGTAGGACAGGTCCTTCCAAGTCGGATCTTTCAGAGGCTAGGTAAGACTGCTTCCTAACGTTTGGAAAACACATAATGGAACAGTCTAGTGAGTGTGCAGGTGTGTGCCTTCTTCTATTGCGATATTGGCAGCTTACAATCTTAGTACATTACCTCCATCTGCAGGACTGAGGTGTAAATACTTTTGGGAAGATGAATGCTTTAAGTTGAAAGAAATAAAATAAATTAAATTGTATTTGCAAGTCGAGTCACTCTTAGGGTGTTTTCACACTTGGTCCCTTTCAGCCATCTAACCGAACTCAGATCGATGACTCAGCATTTTTTGCGCATATGTGAACATTCCAACCGTACCCAGACCCCTTTAAAGCGAACCGAACTGAGACCACCTCAGGAGGTGGTCTCAGTACGGTTCGCTAAAAACAACGGTACGGTTCGCCTAATCTGCGCATTGTGAACAAAAAGCGCACCGGGTTCACTTCGCCTTTTTCACTGGAGTTTAACCTTCTTCGTTTGCCGTAGTTGGTCACGTGACTGTAGCAGGGAAACTCAACTTCCTTTTGGAACTTGCCACAGCCGCTTTACAGTTCTCTGAACTTACTGACTGATGAGTCGGCCACAATAATATAACTATATATAATAAATTTATTTTCCTTAATCCGCACTATTTTGATCAAAGAATACAGCAGGGCAAGCATGGCAGCAGACATTTTGATTCAAGAGAAAATTACCCAGAATTCCATGCACTGGGGGTCTGAGGGCTCTAGAGGACCTGGTGTGAACAGAAAGAGGACTGAGGCCCCATCAAAGCTTAACTGGACCAGAAAGAGAACCCAGTCCTCTTTGTAATAAATTCACAGTGTGAACACAAAAATAACTGAGTTCTTTTTCTTTTGGTCCACTTAAAGAGGACTGAGTCTGGTTCCTTTAAAGGGGACCAGGTGTGAAAACACCCTTAGAAACATGAAAACATCTTTTGTCATGGATTGTGTACCAGGTGCTAAATTGCAGGCTATTTAATGTTAACCCCCGCATTTTGCCTCTTTAGCTAGATCCTCTGTTTTTGGGTTTTTTTTTGCATATTCTTTGCATTCCAAATATATGCTTCCCACAGTAAACACATGCCACATACTGATGTTTTCCTATTAATTTTAGGCCATAATTTAGGCTTGTGTGCCCCACACGCAGTCGTGTTGGTGTGTGTCCTTGAAAAGACCCCGCCTTGTACATGCATAAAGGATTGTGGGTGATTTAAGAACCCTGAGGATCCAGAAATACATCCTTGAAAAGGTCCTAGGTAGAATTCAAAGGATCCTAGATATCAGAACAGTCCTTCAGCGGGATTTGATGCCATGGCATCCTTGAAACGTCCTTTGAAGGATGCATCTTTGACATTAAGAAACATTAGGATTTTCCATACACACACAATCAGTGTGAAATAACACTGTGTACCTTAACCTGACATACCAAGCCGTTGTATGCTTTATGCTATTCTGTTTCTGACCTTGCCATGTTTGGTTTTGGATTGAGTTGGTGGGGGGAGTGAATGAACAGCGCTTTCCCCTCCCTCTACATCCATGGATGAGCAAGGCGCCTAACCTCCAACTGCTTCCAGCGCACTGTAGCATGGCTGTCCACTACTCCGGGTACGTGTGTGCTCACTGCTTCCTTGTGTGTGTGTGTGTGTGTGTGTGTGTGTGTGTGTGTGTGTGTGTGTGTGTGTGTGTGTGTATGTTCACTGGCTCGGCTTGGTTAAACACAGAGCCTAATTTCCCCTTGGGGATCAATAAAGTATCAAATTAATTAATTAATTTGCCTGTATTGTTCTGTATGTTCAACTCCTGAAGCTTGCCTGACTTCTGAAATTGATCCTGTTTCATGTTTTTTGTATTGTTTGCTGGCCTGGTCAATAAACCTTTAACCATCAAAGAACTGTTTATATGACATCATCATTCAAAATCTCAAATCAATCAACAAATTCAACAGAATCTCAAATCATAATAATTCACAATCTCTAAGGATATAGACATCTGAAAAATAAAAGATTGAAAATGTAAAAGGAAAACAAAGAAGCACAAAAATAAATAAATAGTAAAAGACATCACTACAAAAATTAAATCAACCATTAAAACAATATACAGATATGTGGCAGTGGTGGTGTGGCCAACCATCAGTTTGTGAATGGACGGCGGGGTCAGGGAAGGTGAGTGGCAAAGTCAGTATACCTGTTGTCAATTAATGCTGTTTGTGTGTTTTGCAGTGAAGACAAAAGGTAGAAAAGGAGGGAGAGAGCGATGAGAGGGGAGCTCTCCCGATGAGAACATGTGTGTGTGTAAAATTTTATATATATATATATATATATATATATATATATATATATAAAATTTACAGGGTGGCACGGTGGTGTAGTGGTTAGCGCTGTCGCCTCACAGCAAGAAGGTCCTGGGTTTGAGCCCCGGGGCCGGCGAGGGCCTTTCTGTGTGGAGTTTGCATGTTCTCCCCGTGTCCGTGTGGGTTTCCTCCGGGTGCTCCGGTTTCCCCCACAGTCCAAAGACATGCAGGTTAGGTTAACTGGTGACTCTAAATTGACCGTAGGTGTGAGTGTGAATGGTTGTCTGTGTCTATGTGTCAGCCCTGTGATGACCTGGCGACTTGTCCAGGGTGTACCCCGCCTTTCGCCTGTAGTCAGCTGGGATAGGCTCCAGCTTGCCTGCGACCCTGTAGAAGGATAAAGCGGCTAGAGATAATGAGATGAGATATAAAATTTACACACACACACACACACACGTGTTCTCATCGGGAGAGCTCCCCTCTCATCGCTCTCTCCCTCCTTTTCTATAGACACACATATGTCAATAAACTATATGGTTTTGAATGGTGATGTTGGTTTTAAATTGAAATGATGAAAGAAATAATACAGATAAAACTAAATCTTTGATGTGAATATTCAGAATTTGCCAAAAATTCTGCAAATTTGTGGAAAAATAGCAGCTTGATCTGGGACATGATAAATGGTTGACTACATCGCATTCCCTTAAAAAGGTTGTAGTCCACTGAAAAGTCTACAGTTATCACTAATTGTATTTTAAGTTGTAACTTTATACACCTAAGGATTGGTGCGCTCACAGAATAATCATAACTGTAATAAAACATCATGCAAAATATTTGATCACTGTTGTAACTCCATTTTCCGCATACCCAAAACCAATACGATTGTGTGTTTTGATCTAAACGGAAAGCCTCAGGGTCAAGGTCACTACCTCACCAAAAGTAGTAACTTAAAATCACTACGCCATATAAAAATTTAGTTATAAATCTGCGATTTTGTTTTTTAAAACGAAAGCTGAAAGTTAGGTATAGAATATGTTTCTTACAGAATATGTTACGATGGTAGCTGGTCTTGTATGAATGTCTGAGCTATAAAATGAGTTGTGGTCTATTTTTTACCGTAGCGTGTTATTTGTGTGCGGGGAAGGATACACATTAACAATTTGCATGTGTAGAATGGAATTTTCCACTCCAACAGTTAGAAGTCGATCGTGCTTCCATTTGCGGTCTTTCTGTTACGCGAGTAATCTGTTCGGATGCTATCACTGAAAAGGTGAGTTTTGACAGCTTTATTTTGTTTTAGTCTTGCAGTATAAGGCAATAGAATGTTTCTTTTTCATCTTACTTTCATATTTCGTAGTGTTTGTGTATTTTTGGCCAATATTTTGCAACCATGGTCAATTTAGATCGAACTTTTGATAAAATCTACGGCCAGTCATTTTGCCCCGCCCCCGCCTCGCGCTCCGTCCGGTGTGGTAGTGATGTCCCGTTGCTCGCATGCCGCAGCAGAGACCCGCGCGACCTTCAGCCGGTACAGTCACTGTTCTTTTACCAGCGCCGTTATATCTTTCCGGTGTGTTCTTGATTTTTCCATTGTGTCCTATTTCGCCATATCAAATACCCAAAATGTATCGTATTATTCATATTTAAGTGAATAATCAATTCAGTCATCACAACTTGGCATTTTTAACCCAAACAATCAAAAAGAGGAAATTTATTCAATATTTTCACTCATCTGTGAAGGAGGGGCTTTAATTCTTCATGATGTAGTTATTTTATATGTAAATCAATTTTACAAAAGCATTTGAATTGTAATAAAAAAAATGTCCACAGTGGAGGCCAGATAAAGCAAGATGCTATCTTTATTCTTATTAAACATGACAAAAGAAACACTGAGTGTTAGGTAAATGTAAAAAAATAAGTAAAATTAGAAAATTTATTTTTTGACTATCATGTCCCAAATGAGAGACCAGTTTCTGAGACGGACCCATATGTGTGTGTGTACAGTGTGTGTGTGTGTGTATATATATATATATATATATATATATATATATATATATATATATATATATATATATATATATGTGTGTGTGTGTATATATATATATATATATATATATATATATATATATATATATATATATATGTGTGTGTGTGTATATATATATATATATATATATATATATATATATATATATATATATATATATATAAAAACCACCAAGTGAAGCTGAAAAGCAAAATTAATCAGAGGTGGACAGGAACAAAGTACATTTACTTGACTACTGTACTTAAGTACACTTTTTGAGTATCTGTACTTTACTTCAGTATTTTTTTTTGTAAACTTATGACTTTAACTTCACTACATTTGAAACACAAATATCGTACTTTTCACTCCACTACATTTCTGTCAAGGTCCTCGTTACTATGAAGCAGCTTTGAAAGTGGATGGTTTTTTTTTCTTTTCTAAAATGTGATTGTTTTTTTTTCACAGGTGACACTGAGACAGCCTGTCAGTAAATCACTAGGGTCATTTCACATCCATAGACGGTACAAAATCAAGTTCAATGATTTCTCAGCAGCATTATTTTAACAAGATCAGTTGATGGCAGAATGGAAGGAGGCGGTTCTTCTGAGGAATGCACGCACCCATGGCCATACCTAGAACCCATGTTTCAGTTTTCTGAAAGGATTAAAGATTAATTTCATTTTAAATATTTGCTTTGTTTGCCAAAAACAAACCACATCTTGGCCTACAAAAACTCACCATCCACCCTGTGGAAGCATATTGAGGTATATAAAACATTTTATTCCAAGAGAAAGCTTGCAATGAAGTTGTCTGTTCTTTTAGAGCTAGCGATAATGTTGCAATAGCTATGCAGTCTGGTTAGTCAAATGACTTTCTATGGATTTGCCTGCCAAGTTGCCATCGCCTTGTCCACGGCTAACATTAACACATAGCTAGTTAACTTGGACACTGTTAGTTAGCATGTAAAATCGCGCTAACATGAATAACATTAACTTATCTGAAGTCCTTTCAGAAATATGTTTTAGCATAATCTTGCCAAATAAACAGAATGTAGAAATCTTCCTATTCTAGTAACATTACCTACCCAATATAATTTTGAGTTTGAAAAGAGTTTGCTAGCACGTAAGGTGGAGCTTCACTGACTAACTAGCTCAATGTTAAACCACCATGATAGCACAGCATGTGTTCATTTTGTGAATTCACTGTCTTTGGTCACAGCATTAGGTTTTGTAAGCGTTGTGGCAATAATACAATGATGCATTGACAGAAAATGTACTTTTAATACTTAAGTATTTTTAAAAGCAAGTACTTCAGTACTTTAACTTCAGTAAAAATTTGACTGTACAACTTTTGCTTGTATCAGAGTAACATTGGCCAGTGGTATCTGTACTTCGACTTAAGTAATGAAGTTGGGTACTTTGTCCACCTCTGAAATTAATAAAATAATGTGTGAACATCATCTCCCGCAGCGGCACGGTGGTGTAGTGGTTAGCGCTGTCGCCTCACAGCAAGAAGGTCCTGGGTTCGAGCCCCAGGGCCGGCGAGGGCCTTTCTGTGCGGAGTTTGCATGTTCTCCCCGTGTCCGCGTGGGTTTCCTCTGGGTGCTCCGGTTTCCCCCACAGTCCAAAGACATGCAGGTTAGGTTAACTGGTGACTCTAAATTGACCGTAGGTGTGAATGTGAGTGTGAATGGTTGTCTGTGTCTATGTGTCAGCCCTGTGATGACCTGGCGACTTGTCCAGGGTGTACCCCGCCTTTCGCCCGTAGTCAGCTGGGATAGGCTCCAGCTTGCCTGCGACCCTGTAGAAGGATAAAGCGGCTAGAGATAATGAGATGAGAATGAGATCATCTCCCGCCTGCTGCGCTTCAGTATTCCACCCACATCTGGGAAATACCACAAGATATTAATTAAAAATGTAGTTAGAGAGGGACTTATTAGTCACAAATAGTATGTATAATGACAGGAACTTTGAACAAGTACAGGAAGTCTTATAGAACCTGCGTTCCTGATGTCGTCTGGAACACTTGATATTCCTAATATTTTGTGGAGAGGTTAGGGGCGACATAAAAAAAAAAAAATCAATCACTGCCTGAACTGCAAACAATCTTAGAAATTCCTTAAAAGCGTGCCTCATCTGAACAATGTGCTTGAGATGTGTTATACTGTTTAAAGAGATCAATAAGATATGCTAGATGTGCAAAAGCATTGGCTTTGTTAGGAAATAATAAGGCTTATGCGATTATACATGTACTGAGTTAAAGCATATTTCTGAAGTAGAAACTACTCGATTAACTGTTATTCTATCCACATTCACTGGATATGAGCAATTGTGCACTCTGATTGGCTACTCTACTACTAGGCTATGAGCTCATATACCGTGAGTAGATAAAAACAAAATGGTGGAGCGTGTTGCTGAACCAACCGAGGACGAAGTAAAAACTACTCAAAAACAAAACCCCCAAAAATACAAAAAAGCAACAAAATATGGAATAAAAGTATTTGATGGTAAGAACATATCTTTTTTCAAGAATGATTATAGCATTTTTCACAAATTGCTACTGTCATTTTGCCCGTTTGTTTACATTCTAAGCAGAAATGATTTCGTCAGATGTTTTGTATTAAGTTTTTATTTATCGAATTTGCAAAAAAATTAAAATACTGTTTCTCAAAATCCAGTGAATGTGGATTGAATAAAAAGTTATTCCACTCAATTTCATCGTACATGGATTATTGCTGATTCGGCACTACGCACACCATCGGCTATCAGCTCATGTACGACTCAATTTTGTGGAATAACTGTTATATATTAGTTTTTTCTTTAGTTTTCACGGTGCTCGGTGTATGATGATTGATGTCCGGTGTTCGATGCTATACTTGTGTTCAAAAGGAATAAAACACATACGCACCCATCAGAGACTCTCTGCTGTTATTCTTAATGCCAAGGGCTGCTCCAGTGTTAGTAAATCATCCCATGCTATTTTTTAAAAAGCTCATCTCATCTCATTATCTCTAGCTGCTTTATCCTGTTCTACAGGGTCGCAGGCAAGCTGGAGCCTATCCCAGCTGACTACAGGTGAAAGGCGGGGTACACCCTGGACAAGTCGCCAGGTCATCACAGGGCTGACACATAGACACAGACAACCATTCACACTCACATTCACACCTACGGTCAATTTAGAATCACCAGTTAACCTAACCTGCATGTCTTTGGACTGTGGGGGAAACCGGAGCACCCGGAGGAAACCCACGCGGACACGGGGAGAACATGCAAACTCCGTACAGAAAGGCCCTCGCCGGCCACGGGGCTCGAACCCGGACCTTCTTGCTGTGAGGCGACAGCGCTAACCACTACACCACCATGCCGCCCATTTTTTAAAAAGCTAATAATAATAATCTCATCTCATCTCATTATCTCTAGCCGCTTTATCCTTCTACAGGGCCACAGGCAAGCTGGAGCCTATCCCAGCTGACTATGGGCGAAAGGCGGGGTACACCCTGGACAAGTAGCCAGGTCATCACAGGGCTGACACATAGACACAGACAACCATTCACACCTACGGTCAATTTAGAGTCACCAGTTAACCTAACCTGCATGTCTTTGGACTGTGGGGGAAACCAGAGCACCCGGAGGAAACCCACGCAGACACGGGGAGAACATGCAAATTCCGCACAGAAAGGCCCTCGCCGGCCACGGGGCTCGAACCCGGACCTTCTTGCTGTGAGGCGACAGCACTAACCACTACACCACCGTGCCGCCTAATAATAATAATATTATTATTATTATTATTATTATTATTATTATTAACACCGCCCGGAACACTGTGCCATGGATCCACAAAGCGAGTACAGAAGCACTGCCGCACAGAGCACTGGTACGGTATGTCCCAAACTGCCTGCACAGCTGTTGCGGTGCCGCCGCCAGGCAACACCACACCAAGCACAAAAGCACCACTGCACAGAGCGCTGGACAACCCCGATGTTAAAAAGAGCAACGAGCTCACTGTTGGCCATAGCGAGGAGCACAGGCATCACCCTCGGCGAACCAAGGCCTGGAGGGAACTGACGCCCAAAACTGGGTCTGGAGCTACACCACACCCGGCAGACAAAACACTCAAGCAAAAACAAACATCAAACTACACAAACACAAAAAAGAACAACAAAAGATAAAATAAAAAGCTCCGGTGAGAAGTGGCAGCCAGAATGCACATGGCGTACTCACAACCAGTTACGGAAAAACATTACAAATTAATGCTGGAGAAAAACCCATTTATCTTATGTAAATAAAGATACAAATTTTGTTATGTTTATGAGACATTACCTTGCACTTACAATCAGGTTCCCTGTGGTGGTACACGTATATCGTTCGTACGGACAGACGTCAAAAGCCATCAAAAATCAGCTCAATGCATTATCGTATTTTATTAAGTATGGAACTCCGCTATTATTACAACTGAAGGCCAATGAGTTTGCTATAGCATAATCAACAGTTTTCTATCCATTTTCTCACAATGAAAGCTGTTTTAAACAGCTTTCCCTGCCCACAAGTCAACATATACAGAAGAGCATATCTGAGCTGGCTAATGCTCTGTATTCACTTTTTATACATAGAAACATGAAAGAAAGAGCCTTTATTACAGATTTGTATTACTCTGCTAGCAGGATAACATACATTATGCATCAGGAAAGAAACTGAAGCACTACATCAATTTTGCTACAAATAGGCCTAGTAAATCTCTTGAGTCCACTACTTTATGCCTGGTCACAAATCCTGGAAAAAATATCACACTCCGTATCTACAGAGATAATCTGGCAGAGATAAAACCCAAACACAAATGCTCAAACTCAAAGCCAAATGTGAACACATCACGCACCCAAGTGCAAAAACAAGCAATCGGGATTAATTAGGAAGTGGCAGATTTTAATGAAATTGATCTGGATATGATTTCTGTTGAAACGCAATAAGGGCTGGAAAACCAATTTTAAGCCAAGCGGTCCTGTCGACAGCACACAAACACATGAATGCCAACTCATTAATGGTCAAACAGCATGAGTATCAATTAAATTAGTATTTACAAATCTGATGAGAGGACAGCACAGCCTGAGAGACAGTGCGCATGAGAGAGAGAGAGAGAGAGAGAGAGAGAGAGAAGAAAGTGGCAGAGAAAGCAATAAAAGAAAAAGGGAGAGAGACAGAGTGAGAAAAATGGATTTTAATAACCGATAGAGAGAACGTGTCAGGATGTTGACAGGCTGTCACAGGCCCTGCATCAGCCATGTGAAATAATGTGTGCAAAATCCCCTGATTCTCATTTCTCATTCATTATAAAATTGTAATGAAGAGCAAGAAAGTGTGTGTGTGTGTGTGTGTGTGTGTGTGTGTGTGTGTGTGTGTGTGTGTGTGCGCGCGTGCGCGCACACGCATGCAAGTGTGTGCCCTTCTGAGTTAATGCTATTAACTTGGACATGTAATAAACACTAACATCTGTCCTGTGTAAAAAGACAAAAAAGAAAGAAAAAAAACCCCTCAGATCCTCACAATAAATTGAGTTTATGCCATTTTTTAAACATATTTTTACAGATTAAATAGATTATTTGTGAATCTTATCTCTAAGACCAGACATAAAATTCACGCCTGGCCAGGAATAGTTGTAACTATCAAATTCTGGGCAGTTTCTATGGTAACCACTTGAGCCAATAAGGATAAACACAAGTATTAGCGTCACTCGTGGATACAGAAATAATTGATCATGGGAACATTTATAAACATATCTATATACACCGATCAGCCATAACATTATGACCACTGATAGGTGAAGTGAATAACATTGATTATCTCATTACAATGGCACCTGTCAAGGGGTGGGATATATTAGGCAGCAAGAGAAGAGTCAGTTCTTGAAGTTGATGTGTTGGAAGCAGGAAAAATGGCCAAGCGTAAGGATCTGAGAAACTCTGACAAGGGCCAAATTGTGGTGTTCCTGGTATGCAGTGGTTAGTACCAACCAAAAGCGGTCCAAGGAAAGACAACCGGTGACAGGGTCATGGGTGTCGAAGGCTCATTGATTCGCATGGGGCACGAAGGCTAGCCCATATGGTCCAATCCCACAAAAGAGCTACTGTAGCACAAACTGCTGAAGAAGTTAATGCTGACACCATTCTCTTTAGCCAGCATTAACTTTTTCAGCGCTTTGTGCTACAGTAACTCTTCTGTTGAGTAAACTCAGCGTAGTGTTGATTAAGGGAGATCCAATTATGATTGTCATAGTTCATGACATTGGTCAACCCCCAGGCAGGTAGCACAACATGGAGGTAATCACAAAACAAGACAAGTGGCACAGGCCAAAACCAGGAAACTTGGAACACTGAATTAGAAACAAGTAAACACAGGAAACACAAGTTCAGAAATACACAGAAACATTAACATGACTGCCAGAAACAATGACACATAAAAGCATAAATAGACAAACCAATCAGGAATGAACTGACACCAGATGAGAACAACAGTGACACATTAGGGAGAATAAACAAATGATAGGACAGGGGCAGAGATAAAACTCTAAACAAGACCGAAAACATGAAAATATATAAACAAAATATGACAGGAACTAATTCTACATTCGGCTTGCCTTGTAACTGGAACAATGTCATTTTCAACCATACAGTACAAAGTGTTGAAAAAAAAACATGGATGCCTCAATGTTTGTCTTTTGTTAGCAACAAGTTGGCAGGCTAACTGTAATAAGTGACGTTTATTTTGATCTTCAAACATTGTTCTATATCTGTATAGTCAATAGTCAAGCAAATATGTCTGCATGATGATTGATCTAAAGTTCATATACAACCCCGATTCCAAAAAAGTTGGGACAAAGTACAAATTGTAAATAAAAACGGAATGCAATGATGTGGAAGTTTCAAAATTCCATATTTTATTCAGAATACAACATAGATGACATATCAAATGTTTAAACTGAGAAAATGTATCATTTAAAGAGAAAAATTAGGTGATTTTAAATTTCATGACAATAACACATCTCAAAAAAGTTGGGACAAGGCCATGTTTACCACTGTGAGACATCCCCTTTTCTCTTTACAACAGTCTGTAAACGTCTGGGGACTGAGGAGACAAGTTGCTCAAGT
Organism: Neoarius graeffei; assembly: GCF_027579695.1. Classification (NCBI taxonomy): domain Eukaryota; kingdom Metazoa; phylum Chordata; class Actinopteri; order Siluriformes; family Ariidae; genus Neoarius; species Neoarius graeffei. Next base: position 51,860,593 of record NC_083580.1, read on the forward strand.
TTAGGGATAGGAATGTTAACCCATTCTTGTCTAATGTAGGATTCTAGTTGCTCAACTGTCTTGGGTCTTTTTTGTCATATCTTCCACTTTATGATGCGCCAAATGTTTTCTATGGGTGAAAGATCTGGACTGCAGGCTGACCAGTTCAGTACCCGGACCCTTCTTCTACGCAGCCATGATGCTGTAATTGATGCAGTATGTGGTTTGGCATTGTCATGTTGGAAAATGCAAGGTCTTCCCTGAAAGAGACGTCGTCTGGATGGGAGCATATGTTGCTCTAGAACCTGGATATACCTTTCAGCATTGATGGTGTCTTTCCAGATGTGTAAGCTGCCCATGCCACACGCACTAATGCAACCCCATACCATCAGAGATGCAGGCTTCTGAACTGAGCGCTGATAACAACTTGGGTCGTCCTTCTCCTCTTTAGTCCGAATGACACGACATTCCTGATTTCCATAAAGAACTTCAAATTTTGATTCATCTGACCACAGAACAGTTTTCCACTTTGCCACAGTCCATTTTAAATGAGCCTTGGCCCAGAGAAGACGTCTGCGCTTCTGGATCATGTTTAGATACGGCTTCTTCTTTGAACTATAGAGTTTTAGTTGGCAACGGCGGATGGCACGGTGAATTGTGTTCACAGATAATGTTCTCTGGAAATATTCCTGAGCCCATTTTGTGATTTCCAATACAGAAGCATGCCTGTATGTGATGCAGTGCCGTCTAAGGGCCTGAAGATCACGGGCACCCAGCATGGTTTTCCGGCCTTGACCCTTACGCACAGAGATTCTTCCAGATTCTCTGAATCTTTTGATGATGTTATGCCCTGTAGATGATGATATGTTCAAACTCTTTGCAATTTTACACTGTCGAACTCCTTTCTGATATTGCTCCACTATTTGTCGGCGCAGAATTAGGGGGATTGGTGATCCTCTTCCCATCTTTACTTCTGAGAGCCGCTGACACTCCAAGATGCTCTTTTTATACCCAGTCATGTTAATGACCTATTGCCAGTTGACCTAATGAGTTGCAATTTGGTCCTCCAGCTGTTCCTTTTTTGTACCTTTAACTTTTCCAGCCTCTTATTGCCCCTGTCCCAACTTTTTTGAGATGTGTTGCTGTCATGAAATTTCAAATGAGCCAATATTTGGCATGAAATTTCAAAATGTCTCACTTTCGACATTTGATATGTTGTCTATGTTCTATTGTGAATACAATATCGGTTTTTGAGATTTGTAAATTATTGCATTCCGTTTTTATTTACAATTTGTACTTTGTCCCAACTTTTTTGGAATCGGGGTTGTACACAGCATAACCAGTTTAAAAGTAAGAAGTGCTACTTTGTTGAATGTGAGCAAACATGATCATTTCACATCATTCCATAAATTAGGAAGGAACTAAAAAGTGCAAAGATTACCCCAAGCTGACAAGTAGGAATTTCACGTTGACAGGGCATTTGGATTTTTATGGTTGAAGTTTCAGGAATAAAATTTTTGACCTTCAGTCAAACCTAGTAAACCCCCCCCCCCCAAAAAAAAAAAAAAAACAGAGCTGTTTGAGCTGAGAGCCGAGGCGTATGCTGAGAGCTATAGCATGTGCTGAGAGGAGGAATTCATGACAACTTGAGTGTTATTGAAAGTAAATACTCTAAATAACATTTCCAAAAATATATTTTTTTTTACATTATACATTTTTATTTAGACTTTTCAACACCACGAGCGAAGATCCCATCGATCTGGAAGGAGAGGCCTTAGAGGTAGAAGCCTTCACCTACCTGGGGAGTGTCGTGGACAAGCTGGGCGGTACCGATGCTGACATCAAGGCCAGAATAGGCAAAGCAAGAGCAGCCTTCCTACAGCTAAAGAACATATGAAAGCCTAAGGAGCTGACTGTACAAACGAAGATCAGGATCTTCAACTCCAACGTCAAGTCGGTACTGTTATCTCATCTCATCTCATTATCTCTAGCCGCTTTATCCTTCTACAGGGTCGCAGGCAAGCTGGAGCCTATCCCAGCTGACTATGGGCGAAAGGCGGGGTACACCCTGGACAAGTCGCCAGGTCATCACAGGGCTGACACGTAGACACAGACAACCATTCACACTCACATTCACACCTACGGTCAATTTAGAGTCACCAGTTAACCTAACCTGCATGTCTTTGGACTGTGGGGGAAACCGGAGCACCCGGAGGAAACCCACGCGGACACGGGGAGAACATGCAAACTCCACACAGAAAGGCCCTCGCCGGCCACGGGGCTCGAACCCGGACCTTCTTGCTGTGAGGCGACAGCGCTAACCACTACACCACCGTGCCGCCCCGGTACTGTTGTATGGAGCAGAAACCTGGAAGACAACAGCGGCCACGATGAAGAAAGTGCAGACTTTTATAACTCGTGTCTACGGAGGATCCTACGGATCCACTGGCCGAACACCATCAGCAACCAGGACCTTTGGCATAGAACCAACCAGCCCCCTGCAGAACAGGAGATCCTAAGAAGACGCTGGAGATGGATCGGTCACACACTCCACAAGCCAGCCTTCAACATAACCAAGCAAGTGCTGACCTGGAACCCCCAAGGCAAGAGAAAGAGGACAGCCCAGAAACACATGGCGTCGGGACCTCGATGTTGACTCCCAAAAGAATGGGGTACACCTGGAGCCAGCTGGAGCGAAAAGCCCAAGACCAGGATGCCTGGAGATCTCTCGTTGGCAGCCTATGCCCCAGGAGGCGTAGTAGGCTTAAGTAAGTAAGTAAGTAAGTTTCAAAAGGTCTCTTCTTCTCTTATCCAGCCAATGACTGTATGCTATATGCCAATCAAATTGGCTCCTGTGCTTTTTTATTATTTTTTTATTAAGTCAGTTTCAAGCATTTATGTTTAACGCATTCAATCAAATATCAAAAAAAGATCAAGAATCATGCCAATTTGTCTGCGGTGACCTACTGAATTTTATCACTTAAAAACAATTGCATTTTAGTTTTTAATACATGAGTATATTCGAAGTATATTTTTGGCTGGGTACTTCCACTTATAAGATTTTAACATACACATGCAACTAGTCTATAAAACATCAGGAGGTATTTTTTAATCACATCTCCAAGAGATGCTTTTGACCATCAGAAAAAGAAACAGGTAAACCTGTGCATGTGCACACGGACTTCCTCTGTCTGCTTGACTGCACAAAGCGAGTGATTTCATGCACATTATTTGCTAGGGAATCCCCTCAAATTAAATAACTTCCCAGCCACAGAATGACCTGGGTTTTTTGGTTGGTTGGTTGGTTGGTTTTGTTTTGTTTTTGTTTTTGTTTTTTTTTGGGGGGGGTTGAGGTATTGCAGAAATAAACATATATCACAATGGCCAAATTTGAGAGGGAACTAAATTTCACTGATTTTAAGTAGTTAAAGATACTGCCTGCAATGTCCTCTGAAATTTTTTTAAATTTTTTATTACGCATTTTCTGATGTGCCGCAAGAACAATATCATGCAGACAAGATGTGATCACTTTGATATGCTGAGGGCTGCTTTCCCCCGTTTTGGGACAAAATATCCTCCATCTTGAATTAAATAATATGGTCCTATAGAAACAGCCAAATGCAAGGAGCTTGAACTAATTAGCATAACTGTGGAATTGCATCACACCAAGATGGCAACTAGTGTTGTGACGTTCGCGAACGAACCGATTCTTTTGAACGGCTCCTAGGCATGAACGATGAGAACCGAGTCTCGAGCTGGGGGAGCTGTTCTTTCTGTCGTTCTTTTTCTGTACTGTGTTTCAGATGAAAAAGCTCCTCTTTTACTCCTCCTCCCTTCACTGAGTTAGGGAAAGGTTACGGTGAGGGCACAGTGGTGCCTATTTGTCTGATATGCAAATGTAGCTATCAGACAAATAGGCACCGATGTAACATCGGGGAGTGGGAGGTGGTCGTCAGAGCGCAGCCCGTTGTGGTCATGCTGCTTGCACATGCGCTCTCCAGAAAGAAAAAAAACCCCTGCATGTTCTATTTTTGTGTATTTTATTTATTTATCTGTTTGTCTAGTTGTATCTATTTTTCTAATAATAATGTATTTTTTGCATTAATAGTTTGTTTTTTCCTATTAAAATAATCTTGTGTTCTTGTTATAACTTTATCTATTTATCTGACTGTTTATAGTTGTATCTATTTTTGTTACAATTTCAATATTTTTAATATAGAAAGTTTGTTTTTTTCTATTAAAATGTTCTTGTGTGATAACTAGTTCTTGTGTTATATTTATTGTAGTTGTATCTATTTTGTATCTCAGACTTAAATATTTTTGTAAAACAAGTGTTTTTCTATAAAATATTCTTGCGTTCTTGATAACTATGTTCTTGAGTGGGTTCTTTTTTTTTTTTTTATACAGAAAAGCCGTTCTGCATGGACATTCATTGAAGCCCTCATTGTTTTTTAATGGTTATTTATGAGCGTTTAGGGGTTACAATAATGTAAGTCTAGGTTGCTTTATATAAAAGGTATGTCCAGAAATATTGATGTCACTGTCTAAGCAGAGGGATCTGGCTTCTTTAGACGCTGTCTTCTTAAAACTGAATAAATATTTAAAAAGAGCCAAATGAGCCAGTCTTTTGAACGTCTCTTTTCAAAGAACGGATCACAAAGATGCGGATCCCATCAAAGAGCCATAAATTCCATCTCTAATGGCAACATGCAGAAAACATTGTGACTCTGCATCAACCTCAGAGAGTTTTGAGTTGCAGGTATGCAATTTGTGGTTGACATCCACGAATAGATCTGTGAAACAAAAGATGAATATATCTTTTCTCTGTTACTGCTTCTGTGTTATCATTTCTTTCTCTGTAAGATCAAAATATTAGGTGTATAACTCCATACTCCGGCTCACAAATCCAAGAAAAGCACTGCAAATTCTTCATCAGATTTCATCCTTCAGTCGATTCCAGTAGTCGATCTGTCCCTTCATGAAAAGTCTTGCAGGCAGCCTTTTGGTTTCTGTCACTTTTCTGGTGCGCTTTCGAGCTGATTCGCTTTCATGCTTTCCTTTTCTTTTCCACTGGCTTTTAGCTGACGGGAGAGCCATAGATGGGAGTTTGCCATGTTTGCTCATGCCGACTTGTTTTAGTTAACAGTAGGTCAAACACGCCCCACGGTGGTCACGATATTGTTGCTCACCTGCTTTGGCAATCTCCGGAATCGTAAAATGCGGGACGTATTTTATCTCGGCAAACCATTTACACATAGGATACATGGTGTGTGCAGCAGCGCAACTCCTTAATTTCAACTCAAGTCAACTTTAAATCACTGCAAAATATCTCAAAACTCCAACAGCAACAGAAATAGAACATTTCTGCCCAGAATTCAACTTTGCAGTCAGCACCTTTAAAATTGTACTGGCGCTGGCTAAAACAGCATTTAGGCCTATCAAAGCTGTAAAGGGTAACCACAGTCAGTAAGCTTATGGTTGAGGTTACCATAATGTTTTAATATGTTAGACATGTTTTGAAAACGACTTCTGACAAACTAAAGTAAAATGCTAATACTTGCAAGTTTAAATAGAAATCTCTGACAAGTAAAGAGGAATGTTTGAGCTTTCACATTGATAGAAACCTCTGACCTAATGGAATGTGTTTAACACAGGCTATATAAAAGCCTCTGACATACAAATGTCATTTTATAATGAAAGATTAGTATGAAGTGAAAGCTTAAATGAAAATTAAGCTTCCGAAAATGACCAAACTGCTTCTTCCTCTTGGTTATTTGTATGTCTCCTGAGCTGTGACCTGATTGGTGAGGTTATTAAAAAAAAAGTGCTTGACATTACTCAGTGCGTTTGTGATAAGCTGAACTCTTGCAAACTTTTGTACTTTTCAAAGCATTGTGGTCTGATGAGTAAAATGCCGGCGGCGGCGCTTTTTAAAATCAGCTGCATTCCAAATACCTTGCAGCTGCTTCCCACAGGATTACATGTAAAAATATGCAGCAGAGGTTGAGGGGGGAAAATCCAGCAAGTGTGAACACACACACACACACACACTATCATGACTTTTCTTTGTAGTGTTTGACTTCTCAGCTGGTTTCTGTATGATGGATGAATCAATAGGCTACACACTGGCATGCCACATGCCGGGAAAAATCTGAAGACTGTTAGCACTGTTAGCATCCTCTCCTCTTGTTTCTGTGTTCGTCTGCTCTCTGCTGTGTTTATGCACCTCAGTGAGGGGAAAATAAGCAAAGACACCACAGAAGACTGTTCCTGCAGCTTTTCAGCCACTTCCAGAGACCACAGGAGAAGTAAAACATATGAACAACACACATCTGCATCACAAAAACACACTCCAAAGGTGGAGGCATTGAACCCAGCATGTGTGAGGCTATGATTAGCACAATGATTAGTACCACAGTTAATTGCTGGGGGGGACAAATTAGTCAATTTGCATGATTCAAAGTTCTCATTCCACTGATGGAAGGAGAACATTTATTTGATTAACCACTTAAAGACACCATGATTAGGCATTACATTTTATTAGCATCACATTTTTGTTAATATAAGGGTAGAACATTATGAGGCTGCCTTCCCATTTTTTCTCGTAATAATCATGGATCTCATTTACAGTGGTACTTGAAAATTTGTGAACCCTTTAGAATTTTCCATATTTCTGAATAAATATGACCTAAAATATCATCAGATTTTCACACAAGTCCTAAAAGCAGATAAAGAGAACCCAGTTAAACAAGTTAGACAAAAATATTATACTTGGTCATTTATTTATTCGGAAAAATGATCCAATATTACATATCTGTGAGTGGCAAAAGTATGTGAACCTTTGCTTTCAGTATCTGGTGTGACCCCCTTGTGCAGCAATAACTGCAACTAAACGTTTCCGGTAACTGTTGATCAGTCCTGCACACCGGCTTGGAGGAATTTTAGCCTTTTCCTCCATACAGAACAGCTTCAACTCTGGGATGTTGGTGGGTTTCCTCACATGAACTGCTCGCTTCAGGTCCTTCCACAACATTTTGATTGGATTAAGGTCAGGACTTTGACTTGGCCATTCCAAAACATTAACTTTATTCTTCTTTAACCATTCTCTGGTAGAACGGCTTGTGAGCTTAGGGTTGTTGTCTTGCTGCATGACCCACCTTCTCTTGAGATTCAGTTCATGGACAGATGTCCTGGCATTTTCCTTTAGAATTCGCTGGTATAATTCAGAATTCATTGTTCCATCAATGATGGCAAGCCGTCCTGGCCCAGATGCAGCAAAACAGGCCCAAACCATGATACTACCAACATCAGGTTTCACAGATGGGATATAGCCTGGGAAATCCCATGCTGCTTTGCACAATTGTTCCGATCTGAAAAGACAGCATGGAAACTATGGTCTAAAGGCTCGCCTGAGTTAGGGAGCCAATCAGAGAGTGGGGAGGGGTGGAAAGACGGTGATGCATACTACTCGACAAATGGAAGCTTGTAGTTTATTTGGGACTGTTTACGGATCACATTTAACATGGCGGCGAGGGATACGAACCAAACTTTCAATCAAGCTTCAGACACTGTTCTGAATAGTTTAGAGCGAAAGTTTGTTTAAAAAAAAAAGAACAGCGTTTGGCATTACAGTCTTTCTTCGCCTCTTCGTCTTCTTCGTCGCTCTAACTACGTCACTGGGTACAACTGCCATGATTGGCCATGGGCTATGTATACGCCAAATGATAGACATTCGCAACGTCCAATAAACGGCCGTTGACAATCGTAAACCACACCTCCCCTACGAGAAATTCAATAGGCGGATTCCAGACCATATTTCACTTGTGATATGGTCTGGTGTTAACCAGACTAGATGGGATAAGGTTCTTATGCTGGAATGCAGTGTTTTCCTTTCTCCAAACATAACGCTTTTCATTTAAACCAAAAAGTTCTATTTTGGTCTCATCCATCCACAAAACATTTTTCCAATAGCCTTCTGGCTTGTTTACGTGATCTTTAGCAAACTGCAGACGAGCAGCAATGTTCTTTTCAGAGAGCAGTGGCTTTCTCCTTGCAACCCTGCCATGCACACCATCGTTGTTCAGTGTTCTCCTCATGGTGGACTCATGAACATTAACATTAGTCAATGTGAGAGAGGCCTTCAGTTGCTTAGAAGTTACCCTGGAGTCCTTGAATGGTCTTGAATTTCCTCCATTTGTACACAATCTGTCTGACTGTGGATTGGTGGAGTCCAAACTCTTTAGAGATGGTTTTGTAACCTTTTCCAGCCTGATGAGCATCAACAACGCTTTTTCTGAGGTCCTCAGAAATCTCCTTTGTTCATGCCATGATACACTTCCACAAACGTGTTGTGAAGATCAGACTTTGATAGATCCCTGTTCTTTAAATAAAACAGGGTGCCCAATCACACCTGATTGTCGTCCCATTGACTGAAAACACCTTCAACCTAATTTCACCTGCTTATTAACTGCTAATCCTAGAGGTTCACATACTTTTGCCACTCACAGATAATGTAATTTTGGATCATTTTCCTCAATAAATAAATTACCAAGTATAATATTTTTGTCTCATTTGTTTAACTGGGTTCTCTTTATCTACTTTTAGGACTTGTGTGACAATTTGATGATGTTTTAGGTCATATTTATGCAGAAATACAGAAACGTCTAAAGGGTTCACAAACTTTCAAGCACCAGTGTATTTTGATTCATATGTAACCACACACACCTTGATGTAATCACATAAGCAGTAATGTGATTTATATTGATTTGTATTTTGATTCAAAGCTAGTCATGTTCATTTTCAGGAATGAGTAAAGTCAATTCGATTAAAAGTAATATGATTTATGAATGATCATAATTACAATAAATAAGTAAAATACAGTGAAAACATTGAGCTTGTTTCTACTGAAAGGTTGTTTTCTGCTAAATCACAGGCCTTTTCAAAAAGTGTATTATCCTAATTCCAGTGCCTGCAGTGTTATCTTATGTTGTAATGAGTGAGCCAAGGCCATGTTGAATTAAGCAGTTGTTCATTCTGGAGTATTTTGCATGTTAAAGCAGATACACAGAACCTTTATTTTTAAATAAATTTCTGAGTGGACAGTAACTCCATCCTTGGCTCTTGTATGCTGCATAAATGGGAAAAATATATATATTTTTTTTTGAGAATTAAAATCGGCGGCACGGTGGTGTAGTGGTTAGCACTGTCACCTCACAGCAAGAAGGTCCGGGTTCGAGCCCCGTGGCCGGCGAGGGCCTTTCTGTGCGGAGTTTGCATGTTCTCCCCGTGTCCACGTGGGTTTCCTCCGGGTGCTCCGGTTTCCCCCACAGTCCAAAGACATACAGGTTAGGTTAACTGGTGACTCTAAATTGACCGTAGGTGTGAATGTGAATGGTTGTCTGTGTCTATGTGTCAGCCCTGTGATGACCTGGCGACTTGTCCAGGGTGTACCCCACCTTTCGCCTGTAGTCAGCTGGGATAGGCTCCAGCTTGCCTGCGACCCTGTAGAACAGGATAAAGCGGCTAGAGATAATGAGATGAGAATTAAAATCAACCACAAAGTTGGCATTCGAGCTGCCCCGCTGAGCCAGCCAGCCCGGAGTGCGTGACATCATAGCAGTAGCCGGTTTTAAGGCCGAGGCCTTTTACAGCTGCACTCTCTTTCAATACGGGCTTATAGCCAACGTTCCTCAACAGATCAGAGGTCTCGTACGAGTCTTCAGTAAAATGCGCAGACCAGAGGAGAGACCACTTCATAGGTGCCCAATTTGCCCGTGAACTTCTCACAAAATGCATCCAAATCTTTCCAGTTTGAACATTCTTGGGCCATGAATGCAACGTAAATCTGTTGTGTTGTGTTCTGTTGTGTTGCTGGCGGGTGCAGCAACACATCTACGTGGCATGGTGATAAATTAGCTCAAAATGGAGGATCGGAGTTGCAGTCAGCTCTGTGTTTTAGTATAGCGGAAATGACGATGAGACTGATAGACTTCCTGCTGTGACGTTACGGACATCAAGGTCATTCCCTCAGACCGCTACCTATATAAATCACTTTAATCGTAAAAATTACTATATTAGATTTATTGTTAACGCTTAAAACTATTCCTCTGCCATTCTTGAGGTCTCAAGACATTTATAAACGAAAGTGAGGCCATAGTTCTGTGTATATGCTTTAATGTAATACATTTTATCAAGTTATTCTGAATCAGGTATTGTTACAACACAAATTCTACAGCTGCAATGTGCACCATTTTTTTTTTAATCCTATGTTGTGGTAGACTGGCCAAGGCCACAATTGTACACTATCGAGTGTTGTGCTTGTTTGCACCTACAGTCTGTATCAGTCTTTAAGCTGATTTGACATGATTCATTTTGAATTATGTGTTGTACGCTCTGAATGCTGTGTTGTTCATGACGTATCACTTCTTATCATACGTTTTGATTCTTTCTGAATGGACCGCTCATACTGGAAAATTTCGCTCAGTTGATACAAAATATGAAAAGCGTGAGATGTACTGCCCAATAGAAAATGTTGAAGTGGTATGACATGACATGTTAACCAATCAGATTATTTGTGTACACTGTGGTTTGGTTTGGTTTTTAACTGTATAAAATGAGAACTTTGTGATTTTGAGTTGGTTCACTTTGCAGACCGAACTCGGCTTTTATTAATTGCTTTAATAAAAGTCTAAACTTTTCTGCAACCTCTTTGACTTTGAATCATTTTTACTTGGAAGAGTTTAAGTTTTGAGAGCTTCCACAACACTTGACATTGTGCAGTTACAAGCTTTAGAACAAGCTGCGTTATGAGGCATTCTTTCACAGCTTACTCTTCATTTTGTGGATTTCGGTTCTTTTCAAGCTTTACCTTGTATGCCGTTTTGTGTGTCTAAACGTTCCATGAATGTGCTTAGTAATTTCAGTTTGAGCACAAAAACATCTACACGCAACTTTACATGATGATAAATGAGGCTCATTGTGCTCTGAAAGTATTCAGTTAGAGAAATCGTTTTATTTCTTAAAGCATATTAGTTTATAAGAACAATGCAGAAACATTACTTTTTCTCAATTTCAACTTTTAAAAAGTGCTAAAAAATATATTTTATAATGTACAAAGAATGTTTTCATGTCTAAAGAAAAAACTGTAGCTGTGGCATTGTTGTTGTGGCCACTGTGGCAAAATAGCAAGTTGGTGGAAGTAAAGGATGACAACATGATGGATTAGCAGGATTTCCCAGATGCTGGAAATATGATGATTTCATTTTTTGCCTCCTCCACCAGATGGAGAAGGCATTATTTTTTCGGGTTGTCCATGCTTCCGTCCATCCATCTATCCAAGGTTCTCATTCATGTGATATCTCAAGAATGAGTGATTAAATCTTTGTAGAGATGTTTTCAGACATGCACTGCAACCCTACACTTATCTAGACATTACCCAGAGGAGCTGTATGTGAGAGCGCAAATGTCTGAATCAGTTGGACCAGACATTAAACGGACTTTACCCTGCCAGTTCCCTAGTACAAACTCAGTGTAATGTCCAATTGAGTCTGTGTGTGAACAGGGCATGTCATTGTCCAGAGAATTCACAGCGAGCGAGTGGACATGTTGATGACGTTTCTGTGATGCGACTGGCGCAAAACCTGATGAATACAAACGGGTGAAGAAGAAGGTTAATTTACATGAATACACCATGAAAAATGTCTAATGACTCTAGAGACAACGAGATTTTGAAACTTCTGTCGGTAAGGGCCAACATCTGCCATCTTTGATGTGCTGTAAACAAAACACTGCAATTTCTGCAGTGTACTTTTTGTGTCATGTCCTGTTTCCTGCATACTCTACCCAGGCACCACCCCTCACCTAAACCAAACAGAGTATTTCCAATAGGTGAGAACACATCTGACATGGACAATCTCCTGTTGTATGCTACATGTGTGAAAGGGCAACTCCGGACAATGTACAGACCTGATTCTCCAGATATTGTCCGGAGTTCATATGAGAAAATGTCTTCGGATTTATCTGGACTTATCATTGTAACCAGCAGATGAACAACTTAGATCTGGGAATCGATCCAAATAGGATCAAGGTGAGAGCAAGGTCAAATGTCTGAAATAGTTTTTCTTCAATATCTTCCTTCCTATTTGAAGTATATTTTATGGGTATTTCAGGCATACAAATTAGTAACAACAACAGGGTTCCCGCTGGGTTCTGAAAAATATTCTCTAACGTTTTCCTTGAAAAATCAAGTCAAAGAAGTATTCTTCACTTTTTCTTATTTTTTTCTTCACATAGTCTTTAGGGGCGGCACGGTGGTGTAGTGGTTAGCGCTGTCGCCTCACAGCAAGAAGGTCCGGGTTCGAGCCCCAGGGCCGGCGAGGGCCTTTCTGTGTGGAGTTTGCATGTTCTCCCCGTGTCCGCGTGGGTTTCCTCCGGGTGCTCCGGTTTCCCCCACAGTCCAAAGACATGCAGGTTAGGTTAACTGGTGACTCTAAATTGACCGTAGGTGTGAATGTGAGTGTGAATGGTTGTCTGTGTCTATGTGTCAGCCCTGTGATGACCTGGCGACTTGTCCAGGGTGTACCCTGCCTTTCGCCCGTAGTCCGCTGGGATAGGCTCCAACTTGCCTGCGACCCTGTAGAAGGATAAAGCGGCTAGAGATAATGAGATGAGATGAGACATAGTCTTTATTTTTTTCTTAGTTACCGACATATCAAAGTGGACTTAATACAGATTTATACCAACCAAACTGCCACAATTCAAATTTGTACAGGTACAGATACAGGCCTCTCCATTACATATAAAATTTAGGCTCCACTCCAGCCTCTAATAAGAAAGATTTGATTTTGGGCGCCCTGTGCACCATCAAGCTAAAATAAACCTCTTTAGTTTGAGCTTACTTAAGGTTATTTTAGCATGGAGTTATTCAAAAGAGGTATTAGGACTCCCTTTAGCATTTACTCCAACACAAAACTTGATTTACAATTGAACAGAGTTGAGAAGAGTCTTGGAACAAACAACAGTGAAGGAATCCGAGTTTCCTGTCGATTTCTAAACCAAACACAGAATAGCAGCATGTTGTTCATCATGTGTTAGCCACAGGAACTCAACATGCCATGCCATCCAAAACTTTGCTCCCTTCAGTCGCTTGCCAGCTGACGGCACTTTCACTTTGGCGGTTTTTTACCGACCCCTGTATTACTGACACTGTCCGATGTGCTCGGGGACAGTGGACTACACTGGACTACACATGCTCATTGTTTACACTCTGGCTTCCCACTATCTCTTCACTGGAGTTGGATTTTGGCAAACTGAGGGATTTGTGGAGGGATTTTTAGAAAAGATGACTTATGATAATGATGACAAATACATTCGTCACTGTGATGACTGCTAGTAATTTTCTCATCGTCACTGATGGATTATGTTCGTCAATGACGAGCGCTAGCGGGGACCCTGCAACAAGGACTACACTTGTTGTTGGTAGCAGCATGCCCATCGACACTGTTAGCATTGAGCTTTTATTGTTTCTGTGTCATGAAAAAGGTTTTAGAGCACACATCTTACATGTACACCAAGAAGAAGAAGAAGAAACCTTTATTTATCACATGCACACTTCAAGCACAGTGAGATTCATCCTCTGCATTTAACCCATCTGAAGCAGTGAACACATGCGCACACACACACCCAGAGCAGTGGGTAGCCATACTACAGTGCCCAGGGAGCAGTCAAGGGTTAGGTACCTTGCTCAAGGGCACTTCAGCCTAAGGCTGCCTCATGTTAACCTAACTGCATGTCTTTGAACTGTGGGGGAAACCAGAGCACCCAGAGGAAACCCACGCAGATATGGGGAGAACATGCAAACTCCACACAGAAAGGCCCCCGCCGGCCACTGGGCTCGAACCCAGAACCTTCTTGCTGTGAGGCGACAGACTATATGGCCAAAAGTATGTTTATACCTGAGCATCACACTTGTGTCTTTTTTGAACACCCCATTCCAAATGTCATCCCCCTTTGCTGTTATAACAACCTCCACTCTTCTGGGAAGGCTTTCCACTAGATTTTGGAGCGTGGCTGTGGAGATTTGTTCATTCATCCACAATAGCATGAATAAAGTCAGGCACTGATGTAAGATGAAGAGGCCTGGAGTGCAGTCAAAGTTCCAGTTCATCCCAAGGGCGTTCAGTGGGGTTGAGGTCAGAGCTCTGTGAAGGACACTGAAGTTGTCCACACAAGTAAGATGTCCACATCAACCTCACAAACCATGTCTACATAGAGCTTGCTTTGTGGGGCTGTGTCATGGCTCCTCTTAGTTCCAGTGAAGGAAATTGTAATGCTACAGCATACAAAGACTTTCTATGTGATTCAAAGTACTTCTAACTTTGGGGCAATAGTATAGGGAGGCCTCACATATGGGTATAATGTTCAAGTGTCCACATTCTTTTGGCCATATTGTGTACTTCCAGGCTGAATGTGTTCATGTTGAAATGTGCAGAAATAGGCTTTCCTTCATATTTAGCCTCATATATTTTCTTTAATGAATCTTCTTCTAGACTTTGTGTGGTAAAACAAGTAAATACTTTAAAAAAAGAATCCTTTAATTTTTTTTTAAATTACTGTATGACAAATTGAATTAATTTCCCATTTTAGTGTGAGCCAAGAAAAACAAATGAATGCAATCTACATGTATGAATAAGAAGAACAACAACTTTATTCATCACACATACACTTGTGAAATTCCTCTCTGCATTTAACCCATCTGAAGCAGTGAACACACACATGTGCACACTCACGTGAGCAATGAGCACACATACATACCCAGAGCAAAGGGCAACCATGCTAACAGCGCCCAGGGAGCAGCTGGGGGTTAGGTGCCCTGCTCAAGGGCACCTCAGCCTAAGACCGCTCCATGTTAACGTAACCGCCTGCCTTTGGACTGTGGGGGAAACCGGAGCACCCAAAGGAAACCCACACAAACACAGGGAGAACATACAAACTCCACACAGAAAGGCCCCCATCGGCCATTGGGCTCGAATCCAGAACCTTCTTGCTGTGAGGCGACAGTGCTAACCACTACACCGCTGTGCTGCCACAGTATAATTGTTTGTGCTGGATATTTCCTTTTTAGTTCCATTTTAAGTGTGTGTGTGTGTGTGTGTGTGTGTGTGTGTAAGGTTTTTTACATAAATGTTTCTAGAGTTTTGAGAGTTTTGAAACATCCCAGGATTTAAATGCATCTCCCTGAGATATAGTTGGGAGAACAGGAGTAGTTTAATAAAATTTCGAGCTGTGCATTTAAAATCACAAGCCTTTTGTATTCTTCTTCGCTATGCCACCTTTGCTGACATGGTTAAGTGCCCTGTTCATGCTTGCGTAAAAGTGTGTGGGCTTTAGTCCAAAATATCAATACATGGCAGAGATCATTTAATGTGCTCTGAAAGGTTTTCTCGGTCCCAGGTGAGCCGAGAGGTTTTAAAAATGATAGGTATGAAGAGGCTAAAAGAAATAAAGAAATAAAATATTCCAATCCCGACCTCTTTTAGTGGAATGCCGCAGAGAGAGAGAGGAGGTGAAGATCGATGAATTTAGATAGAAAGTGCAGAATCGGCTTCTGTAAAAAGCTGAACTTTACACCCACATCAAGCATCACAGCATGATGGAGCTAAAATATACAGACCTCCATCTCTTGCTCTGCTGAAGTAAATGATGGAAAATTACAGTATAAACTGCAGTTTTAGTCCAAAGCATCAGACCAAAGTGCATGTCTAAAAGTATACACCAAAGAAAATAAATTAAACACCAAAATTCACTTTAAAGGTAAAAGAGCTCTGGAAACCTAAACAGCATTTAACTGGCAAGTTCCTTAGACTTTTAAAAGGCATAGTCTCTCAGGAAACTCTGTTCAAAAGATGAAGCGTGCATGATTAATTTTGGTCATACCATGATATTCCATGGTATAGCTATCAAACTTAGTTAGTTGTATTTCACAAAATATAAAAAATTCTAGTATCCTATTTTAAATCACTGTGACCATGATCAGGCAGTTACTAAGAATGAATGAATGAATGCTGTAAATGCATCGTGCAGAACCGTGTAGTCATATTAATGTTCATGTTAATGTTTATACTTAAACAGTTAAAGTTTGTGTTAGTGTTCTTGTTAAAGTTCATGCTAAAGTGTGTGCTCATGTTAAACCGCTTATCCTACTAAGGGTCACGGGTGTGCTCGAGCCAAACCCACTCAAGAGGCAGGGTACACACTGGAGAGGTCGTCAGGGGCTAAGACAGAGAGACAGCCAGCCATTCACACTCACGTTCACACATATGACCAATTTAGAGTAGCCAGTTGACCTAATCCGCATGTCTTTGGACTGTGGGAGGAAACCAGAGCACCTGGAGGAACCTATACAGGCACAGGGAGAACATGCAAACTCCACACAGAAAGGCCCTAGTCCACCGGCAGACTTGAACTCAGAATCTGCTTACTGTGAAGAGTTAGTGCTAACTACTGCACCACCGTGCCACCCCTGCACCTTGACAATGATACTAAAGGGCAGACTTCAGGTGGCCATCTGAGGTAAAGAGCAATGAAAGTGAGAGCAGCACCATAGCAGCCCATTTGTTCACCTGAGCACAATCCAGGAAGGTGAAACCAATCAGAGTTCTAAGGAGTGGACTTGGCGAGATGTGTGGATAAGGGAGCTAATTTAATTAATGAGGCCGATGCCTCACTTTTCATTATCGTCCTTGTTAAACGTACTGGGCCGTGACAACATGGCAAATGGGAAATGAGATTAACGCTGTCTGAGTCATAGTCCTCAGCAGACTAAGCTAATCTCTAACGAAGCGTTTAGTTTCTGTCTGTCTCATTGAAAACAAAGACAAACGTGCGTACGCACACACGCACACACACACACACATTTCTCTCTCCTGCTATTTCTTGGCTTGTCTCTCTATGTGCTAAAATAACGAGCAGGTGATTAGTTGGAGCGCCTGTCAGGTTGGAGATGAGTGTAATATCCGGCCCTGGAGCTGAGCTTCAGCACCTCTGTGGGACAATGATAGTAGGACACACTGGGTTCTGGCCAACCAACTGATTCACACACACACACACACACACACACACACAGAGCTTTGATGACTTACATGGATCCAGTTCATCCCAAAGATCAATGTTAGGAAAGACAGTAGACAGAAACAATTTGAGCCACTGTACCGTTCATGTCCAAATGAAAACCTTATCCAAAAATAACAGAAGAAACCTCAACTAGTGTACATTTCACCAGCTATGATTTAAAAAACGGCTGCATCAGGGCTACCAGGTTGCACAACAGGAAAGAACAGGACCTCATAAATTCAGCCCCCTTTCCCATAAATGAGAACAGAGATTAACTTGCAGCGTTATGGAAGTTCACACTTAACAAGAGCGAGCTCAGAGTTCAGTTAACACAGATTACATTAATGACATTTAGCAGATTGTTTTCTTATCCAGAGCAACATACAATCTCTCCAGAGCAGTCGGGGGTTAGGTGCTTTGCTCAAGGGCACTTCAGCCATTCCTTCTGGTCCAGGGAATCAAACCACCAACCTTTTGGTCCCAAAGCAGCTTCTCATTTGGGACCAAACTAACCATTAGGCTAATACAAACTAGTTCACGTTCATAGTTCACCATCCTAAAAATGAACGAGTTCTAGTTTATTTCTTCCAAAATGTTTTTAATAAGCTGCTCTGAGCTATTCTTTATCAGTAGTAACTCCTCTTTCCCATCCCTCCCCAGCCTCCAATCATTGCCACTTCGTAAACAAAATGAATCTCAACATTCATTTTAGTACACTACTATAGAATTGGACAGATATTACAGTGTCTTGTAAAAGTATTCATCCCCCTTTGTGTTTGTCCTGTTTTGTTGCATTACAAGATGGAACTAGACCGGACAATTCCCTGGGGGAAATTGTGAGAGGATGCAGTGCGCGAAGCAATTCGGTCACGCATGTTTGCTGGCCGTGAATGTGTGACCTGCAATGATGTTTCATCTCATCTCATCTCATTATCTCTAGCCGCTTTATCCTTCTACAGGGTCGCAGGCAAGCTGGAGCCTATCCCAGCTGACTACGGACGAGAGGCGGGGTACACCCTGGACAAGTCGCCAGGTCATCACAGGGCTGACACATAGACACAGACAACCATTCACACTCACATTCACACCTACGGTCAATTTAGAGTCACCAGTTAACCTAACCTGCATGTCTTTGGACTGTGGGGGAAACCGGAGCACCCGGAGGAAACCCACGCGGACACGGGGAGAACATGCAAACTCCACACGGAAAGGCCCTCGCCGGCCCCGGGGCTCGAACCCAGGACCTTCTTGCTGTGAGGCGACAGCGCTAACCACTACACCACCGTGCCGCCCAATGATGTTTCAATGCAATGATTATGTGTGTGCTTGAGACAGCAGCCGTCATGAAGAAGAGCTATTCAAGAGTATAAACAAAGTGACTACAGGCGGAAATTAGCATGTACTGCTATAACCTGGGACAGACATCTGTCCTTACCACAAGGATAATGTTTAATTTGTGCACTGTCCCTTTTAAAAATAAAATAAACTCTAAACTCTAAGAAGAGTGTTTGTAGTTTGTATGTACGAACAGAAGTGTTCCTAATAAAGTGGGCGGCTAAGGTGAAGTGTCATGCCGACCGAGGCTGTTTTTTTTTTTCACAAAAAAAGAAATTCACAAAATTCTTTCACAGTGAGCGCTAGAAGGGTCTCCTGAATAGACGGATGTAATTTTTTGTCTGTAGTGTTAAAAATGAGAGACTTTTCTGTCACTTTTATAATGGGTGTCAATGAGCTAAGACACACAAGATATGGAGTTTTGTGCTGTTTTATATGAATGACCAGGCCTCGAACAATGACAAATAACTCGACAACGGAAGCAGCTATTCACAAAATTCTTTCACAGTGAGCGCTAGAAGGGTCTCCTGAATAAAATGATGTATTTTTTTGTCTGTCGTGTTAAAAATGACGACACTAGAACGATTTAAAAATGAGAGACTTTTCTGTCCCATTTATAATGGGAGTCAGTGAGGCTGCTCATCTGTGCTCTCCTCACTTTGAGGCTTCTCATTCAAAAACTGTAAATCCTATCGTTTAGGTAGACACATTGTGTGAATCAGGACAAGTTTTCCTACTACTTTTGAGAAAATCATGTCTGTAGAGTGAAATTTGTGGCTGAAAACACAGTTTAAGCGAGAAAGTTTGAGCTTTTTTTTCAAGCTGTCTACACTCTAAGCTTAATGACCCTCACTGGTGTGTAACGCAATAGACACCCATTCAAAAGCCGGATTTTCTCCCGGAACCCACATGGCGTTTGAGCCGGGACTGATCCAAAAGTGTAGAACCTAGCAGAAAAGTTGAATGCCAGATCCACAGAGGAGAAGTTTTCCTACATTTTTGAGTTAGAATCACGTCTCTAGGTGAAAGCATGCCAGAGCAGTGGATGTTTGAAAAAGTGCTTTTTTTTCAATTAATTCCATAGAAATGAATGGGGGTTTTTTTGACGATTTTTTCGCGACTACGTCGCGAAAAAATGGTACTCTGTAGAGAAAAGTAATAGCATAGCAAGTCCGATCGAGCTGCACATTTTGATGTATTGTTTATCTGTGTGCGACGTACGGTTATTGAGTTATTCGAAATCGAAATTTGCGTAGGAATAATAAGAAGAAGAAGCGGAAGAAGAAGAAGAAGAAATACGTAGAAGAACAATAGTTGCAGTGCTTTGCACTGCAACCTATGGGCTCCCCTAGGGGAGCCCATAGGTTGCTGTGCTGCAGCACTGCATCCTAATTAAAATGAATTTTTAGGGCGTTAGCACCATTTGATTTACACAACATGCCTACAACTTTAAAGGTGAAAGTTGTTGTTTTATTGTACTTACTTACTTAAGGCGGCCTCAGCCGAGTTGCACGTCTCTGTTTTATTGTGACACAAACAATAATTAAGACGAAAAAACAGAAATCTGGAGTGTGCATACTGTAGGTATCCCTCTCCCAAAGTCAATGCTTTGTAGAGCCACCTTTTGCTGCAATTACAACAGCAAGTCTCTTGGGGTATGTCACTATTAGCTTAGCTCATCTCACCACTGGGATTTTTGCCCATTCTTCAAGCCAAAACTGCTCCAACTCCTTCAAGTTAGATGGGTTGTGTTGGTGTACAGCAATCTTCAAGTTCTGCCACAGATTCTCAATTGGATTGAGGTCTGGACTTTGATTAGGCCATTCCAAGACATTTAAATGTTTCCTTTTAAACCATTCCAGTGTAGTTTTAACAGTCTGTTTAGAATCATTGTCCTGCTGGAACGTGAACCTTCGTCCCAGTCTCAAACCTCTGGCTGACTCAAACAGGTTTTCCTCCAGAATTCCCCTGTATTTAGTGCCATCCATCTTTCCTTCAATCCTGACCTGCTTTCCTGTCCCTGCAGATGAAAAATATCCCCACAGCATGATGATGCCACCACCATGCTTCACTGTAGGAATGGTGTTCTCAGGGTGTTGGGTTTGCGCCACACATGGCATTTCCCATGATGGCTGAAAAGTTAAATTTTTGTCTCATTTGACCAGAGAATCTTCTTCCATGTGTTTGGGGAGTCTGCCACATGCTGTTGGGCAAACTCCAAACATGTTTTCTTAAGCAATGGCTTTTTTTCTGGCCACGCTTCCATAAAGCCCTACTCTTTGGAGTGTATGGCTTAAAGTGGTCCCATGGACAGATATTCCCATCTCCGCTGTAGATCTTTGCAGCTCCTTCAGTGTTATCTTTGGTGTCTTTGTTGCATCTCTGATTAATGCCCTCCTTGCCCAGTCTGTGAGTTTTGGTGGGCAGCTTTCTCTTGTCAGGTTTGTAGTGGTGCCATATTATTTCCATTTTGCTATAATGGATTTAATGATGCTCCCTGGGATATTCAAAGTTTTGGATATTTTTTTATAACCCAACCCTGATCTGTACTTCTCCACTACTTTGTCTCTGATCTGTTTGGAGTGCTCCTTGGTTTTCATGTTGCTTACTTAGTAGTGTTGCAGAGTCAGGGCCCTTCCAGAACAGGCTGATTTACATAATGTGACAGATCACGTGACACTTTGATTGCACACAGGTGGATCTTAATCGACTAATTATGTGACTTATGAAGTGAACTGGTTGGATCAGCTCTTGTTTAGGGGTTTCATATGAAAGGGGGTGAATTGATGGGTTTCAGTCACATGAATTTTCTTAGCAGTTTTACCGGAAGTGAAATAGCTCGTGGTCTCAATGGTTGCCATAATGCAAACAACTAGCGATAACTTTTCAGAGTATGCTTGTAATCTAGAAGCCACTGCTCACTTTAGATATATTCAGAAGATTGCTATGTGCAATGGAATTGACCCCTACAGTCTGGGAAAGAAGGATTTGTCATACGATCTCGAAAACTACCCTTCAGTCGAGTTCCCCGACATCTCAAACTATCTGGTGTTGCAGACGTCCTTCTACGCCGCAAAACAGATGAAAGCGTGGAAGAGTATGGAGGCTTACAACTTTTTTGTATGTGGCTGGGTAAAGGACCTCGGTATCAAGTCGCTGCTGAATGAATCCTATATTGTTTTTGCTCGTGTAAATATGTTTTTTGTTTTGTTTTTTAACTTTTTGTTCCTGTCCCGTTTACAACAAAGCGCTGCAAGTTGAAGTGTAAACAAACAACAGTTTGCTTGATTCTCACTTGTGTTTGCTCTTATCTCTCAGGTAAATCATCTCATCTCATTATCTCTAGCTGCTTTATCCTGTTCTACAGGGTCGCAGGCAAGCTGGAGCCTATCCCAGCTGACTACAGGCGAAAGGTGGGGTACACCCTGGACAAGTCGCCAGGTCATCACAGGGCTAACACAGACAACCATTCACACTCATATTCACACCTACGGTCAATTTAGAGTCACCAGTTAACCTAACCTGCATGTCTTTGGACTGTGGGGGAAACCGGAGCACCCGGAGGAAACCCACGCGGGCACGGGGAGAACATGCAAACTCCGCACAGAAAGGCCCTCGCCGGCCACGGGGCTCAAACCCAGACCTTCTTGCTGTGAGGCGACAACGCTAACCACTACACCACCGTGCCGCCCTCAGGTAAATCATTCATAAAGATAATCAGAAACCCCTTTAAAGACCTGGATCTTAGTTAAACAAGACGGAGAAGTGATTACAGCACATTGTAACTGTATGGCTGGGTAAGAATTTTGTCGTGACCTTCATGCATATGGACTTTGTGAGAAGTGAGGAGTAAACAAAGAAACAGCTGGGGACTTCAGCACTTCGTGACTAAAAAAAAGTACCATAAAATAATGGCGCATAGCAAGAAAAGTACTTGGAAAACACTAACAACATAGCTGAGAGGGATATATAAACCTTTCATGAAGTGATCACTGCAAACTCGAGCATGCTTCGACTCGGCTCCCTTCGATTTCAGTGAGAGGTTCAAAAGCCACTTCTCAACGTCTTTTTGTGAAATCCTGTGTTTGTTCACTCTTTTTTTATTAGTTCATGGGGAACCCTGAAGAAAGTTTTATCAGTTTCATGGTTTGATCAATTCAAACAACCTAAAACAATGCAAGTGTAAGCCATTTTTCATGCGAGCAATGGACCCTCTTCGTACAAATGCTTTGTCAACTGAGCTTTGGTAGACCACCAGCTAAAGTTTTGAATGACTAATGAGACAGATGTGACATCACGTGAAACCCAGCAATACCTATGCACACTCCAGATTTCTGTTTTTTTTTTCATCTTCATTATTGTTTGTCTCACAATAAAAAAAAAACAAAACAATTTGCATCTTTAAAGTGGTAGGCATGTTGTGTAAATCAAATGGTGCTAACCCTCCAAAAGTCCATTTTCATTCCATCTTGTAATGCAACAAAACAGGACAAACACCAAGAGGGATGAATACTTTAGCAAGACATTGAACTTTTAAAAACCAAGAAAATACAAAGTGAGTATATGTTTTACCACTTAATGTATCATCAAGCAGGACAACTCAAACAGATCAGTTTACAAATGTAATTCCACAGATGTCACCAGTTAAAAAAAAAAATTCTTCTTCTGAGGTTTTTTTGGTGGGTGGCAAATAATATTTTGGTGCATTACCACCACCACCACCACCACCTGTTAGGGATCTTTTGGTGCATGAGTGTCATTCACTCTTGCCAGAGTAAATGATGTTCATGTTCACATTGATTAGTTACAAACTGATTTGTTCAGTTCACTGTTGACCAAAAACAGTGCTCATTTTGCAAGTTCATGCACAACACTGCTAACTTGTTTCATCGTTCCACAACAATAAATGTAAATATAAATATATAGAAAGGATGGAATGTTGTTCTTTAATGAATAAAAAAGAAATTGTTGGCAAATTGTTTTTGTATAAAAAGATTAAAACGCGGGTGGCACGGTGGTGTAGTGGTTAGCACTGTCGCCTCACAGCAAGAAGGTTCGGGTTCGAGCCCCGTGGCTGGCGAGGGCCTTTCTGTGTGGAGTTTGCATGTTCTCCCCGTGTCCGCGTGGGTTTCCTCCAGGTGCTCCGGTTTCCCCCACAGTCCAAAGACATGCAGGTTAGGTTAACTGGTGACTCTAAATTGACCGTAGGTGTGAATGTGAGTGTGAATGGTTGTCTGTGTCTATGTGTCAGCCCTGTGATGACCTGGCGACTTGTCCAGGGTGTACCCCACCTTTTGCCCGTAGTCAGCTGGGATAGGCTCCAGCTTGCCTGCGACCCTGTAGAGCAGGATAAAGCGGCTAGAGGTAATGAGATGAGATGAGAAGATTAAAACACTTGGGGACATGCTGTTAGGTATTCTCACACCACACCATCACTCAGTATTTTACTACAACTAGTAAGGCTACATCCACACGACAACGGCAACGAGATTTTTTTTTTAGCAGGTAAAAAAAATATCGCGTCCACATGGGCAACGGATTAGTAAAATATCAGGTACATATGGCAACGCAACGCTTGCTGAAAACGATGCAATACACATGCCACACCTCTACGTGCACTGTAAGACGGTCCCATCGGAGACACCAGAACAATAGAAGAAGTAGGACGCATGCGCATAAACCCCTTCTTCTACCCGGCGTGAATGAGTGAGTGCTACTTGTTCTAGTCATGTGGTTGTGATGTCATCGTAAACAAATCCGTTCTACTCATCCAGATGACTTCGCAACGGCGCCGTTGCCAGATTTTTCCACTCTGGAAACCGTTCTCAAAAAATATTGTTTTGGGGCACCCAAAATGCCGGTGCCGTGTGGACGCCAGGCCAAAACGATAAAAAATTTTATCGGATTCACCTGAATCCATTGCCGTGTGGACAGGGCCTAAGTTTATTACTTTACGTGAGTGAGTAAGTGAGCGAGTTTGCATCTGGGCTGTTGACAAAGAAAGGACAAAGTGTCACATGGCTTTTTGAGTGCACTGGTGTTTACCACCTGACTAACTCACCCTATGTCACCTGGGGAACTGGGCTAATGGAGCACATTAATGAGACTGATGGAGTGACTCACAGCTCTGTCTAATCAATGCAAACAAAAGTGCAGAGCTTTCCTGAGAAAAGTGGAGCTCGTGAGCAGCTGCATAGATGGCCAGCAGATTGGAAGTCTCTGGAAGTGATGAGTTTTTACTGAATAAAAATGATTCATCACCCTACAAGAAAACGCTCAGGCTCAGGACTGAGCAAGGACACGGAAATAAAATGAACCGCTGTCTCTGCTCTGGAGTTATGTATAAAGCACAGATCAGGGAAAACTAATTCGAACAAACCCTAAATAAATAAAGCATGAAATAAAGTGACATTTGAAACTCTCTCATACACCTCAGTCGAAATAAAAACCTTCATGACTGACTTCACACAATATCTCTTTTTTTCAAGCCGAAAAACCATTTTAAATCTATACAGGATGTAACATTTTGTAATGTTGCCCCCTGTAGTAGAAAATTGCTAGTGTGAGCTACATGTGGAGAACTAGCTCCTAATATGTGTTGTGCTGCATCTTTCTCCTAAAGGCTCTGACACTAAATAGGATGCATAAATAAATCTGAAACTTGAAACTAAATAATACAGACACCATTGATGAACTGACATACTACAGTAGCATGTGAGACATACGCACTGTATCTCAAACCATTATCAAGATCCGCTCAGTGTTACACAAGTGTTTATGAGAATAAACTTGACTTCATTTTTAGCTACTGTAGCATTGTACTGTTAAAGGAGAACTGAAGGCAAATTTTTTATTATCAAAACTCTCTCATTTTATTAAATATAGGAACGCATTTTTGATAGCTATTTTGTCACTGCTATAGCAAGTTAGGAGTGTTTGAAATATGCTCTGTAATATATCAGTCCGGCGGCACGGTGGTGTAGTGGTTAGCGCTGTCGCCTCACAGCAAGAAGGTCCTGGGTTCGAGCCCCGGGGCCGGCAAGGGCCTTTCTGTGTGGAGTTTGCATGTTCTCCCCGTGTCCGCGTGGGTTTCCTCTGGGTGCTCCGGTTTCCCCCACAGTCCAAAGACATGCAGGTTAGGTTAACTGGTGACTCTAAAATTGACCATAGGTGTGAGTGTGAATGGTTGTCTATGTGTCAGCCCTGTGATGACCTGGCGACTTGTCCAGGGTGTACCCCGCCTTTCGCCCGTAGTCAGCTGGGATAGGCTCCAGCTTGCCTGCGACCCTGTAGAAGGATAAAGCGGCTACAGATAATGAGATGAGATGAGATTTCATTTGGAAAACAGTTTTCAAAATGGCGGCACTGACACCTGGCCAACACTTCACATTTCGAAGTCTCGCACAAGTCTTGTGAAGATCACGCGGATAAGTGACGCCTGCCATGGACCAAACGAACTAAATTCAACATGGCTAAAAACCGAATAGGCCAATAAGTATAATATTTCATTGCAATTAGTTGCCAATACGAGTCATGATATAAGGTTACTAAAACCGAAAACATAATTGAATAACATGTTAATTAAGAAATAAAGCAAGTTAAAAAAATCAGTTGCCTTTTAACCTGTTAACTGTTAGCTAAAATTATGACTTTGATCATTTACTGCAGTAAAGCTGATGTCATATGATCATTAATTTTCATTACATTTACCTCATTAACAGAATGCACACTCGTGCTTTTATTTTACATTCATATTGTATTTTGAAAGGGTTTTTTTCATGCATTGTCTTTAATTGCTGTTATACTTTATCTTTAGTTTCAGTGTCACTCCTCCAGTAGTCAACTGAAGACCTGTACTCATCACAGATATTGAGAACAATTATCACCATTATTCATTGTACAACATAAATCACTCTTCTGTACATATGTACTTGGGATGGAAACAAATACGAAAACATGACACGAAATGAACAGATATTCTGTTGTAAACAGATACAAATACAGATATATTTAGGAGATGCATTATGAATAGTCTTACTTGTGAGAAACATTCACAAGGCATACGACTAAGAGTACAAGTGTGTGTTAAGACGGAGAAACAATGGGATACGAACAAAAAAGTCACTGATGTGGAACTTTCATGCAGGTGTAAACGAGTGGTCAGATACAGTATGAAGCTCATAAGACAGACAAACAACATGAATGTGGTGGAGTGTATGATGCATTTACAGTACAGTGTTAGTACATCCAGTAGAAATTGCCTGGTAATGGTGCTTAAATTTAGGCTACTAGGTCATTTTCTATTTTGGGAGCTACATTTGTTAGAAAATATAGCATTATAGAAAACATAGTAATTATGAGTGAGGAAAAAAAAAAACAGTTCTATGCACACCTCTGAGGTGGCACGTTGGTGTAGGGGTTAGCACTGTTGCCTCACAGCAAGAAGGTTCTGGGTTTGAGTCCAGTGGCTAGCGGGGACCTTTCTGTGTGGACTTTGCATGTTCTCCCTGTGTCTGTGGAGGTTTCCTCCAGGTGCTCTGGTTTCCCCCACAGTCCAAAGATATGCAGTTAGGTTAACTGGCTACTCGAAATTGTCCACGTGTGTGAATGGTTGCTTCCCAAGCCTGGAAATGGGAGGGTTGCAGCAGGAAGGGCATCCGCTGTAAAACTGTGCTCTAATTAATATGATGTGGATCAATAGGGTCCACAGAGCAGCGACCCCACACACATAAGCAGGACAAGCTGGAAGGAGTGAGTGAGTCCTATTCACATATCTAGTTAAGACCAATTATGACTTGGAATGGTTGAATTGAAGTGATATGGATGAGGAACCTGTCAGAGTTTTTTCCTTCATTCGGAGACACAACTGTTCTTGAACATTGACTCGCCACATTTCAGGATAAGGAGTATAATTTGTGACATGTTGTGATGTTAGACTTCCTGATGCATGAGTCAAACAGAGAACAGAGTCAAACTCCATCACCTGAACTGCAGACTTAATGAATTAAGTTCCCGATGAGGAAGCTGCCTTAAACAGGGTAATGGCCTGTGGGTTTTTTTCCCCATTTATGAGCTCATCAGTGAGAACAGCAGAATGGTTTGATCTCAGAGGGAGGCATCACATGTGCATAACACCACTTACTCCAAGCCAGAGTGTTTGACCCAAGATGCTGGGCCAAGGTGGTTCATGCTGGCTCAGATTTCATCTTCTCATGAAGCTTACCATTAGGATCAATGGGAAAGATATGTGAGAAATACAAACAGTGATGCGGGGCATCGTTGCTATGGTAACAAGATGCAAGACAACATCTGCTCGGCTAAATATGAAATCAAGCTATTACCAAAATGGTATGTGCTGCCTAGAAAGGTAAGCAAATGTCACTGTGGAGGGGGGAAAATTATAATAATTTTCTGCAGCTTTTGTAACAATTGATTTTTCCAATTTTGTATGAAATTAATCACAAGATGCTGCAGAAAGACTACACTCGGGACTGCCAAATAGGCATGAAGCCAACCTGCCTCATCTTGTCATGTTTCCTCTTCCTTCACTGGAGGACATGAACATCAGGGATAAGAGTTATCTAACTTTTCTTAATTAAAGGAACATTTCAATCAAAAATAAAGTTCAACAACCAAGTTTCTTTGTTTAGCTTTCCACTCAGGCTATGAGGTTAATGTCACAAATAATGGAAACTTATAGCCTTCAATTTAGCATGGTGGACTAAATGTGCATGTATAAATCATCCCATATATATATATATATATAAAAAACAGAACATTCATAAAAGTGAGATTTAAAAGATGAGTAAACAATTTAATCAGAGATTTAATTAAACCTACATAGCATGCGCGAAAGTTTGACTCCTCACTCGCATCTGTATTGCAGCATGCCTTGCCAGATGGCAGTAGGCACCATTTTTTTATGATGGTCTTTGGTATGACCTGACCATAAGTAGAACTCGCAATCTCCCAATTGAGAGGCGGACACACTAACTAGAGGACTAGCCCCCCACTGTAACCCTAGCTATGTACAACCACGATTCCAAAAAAGTTGGGACAAAGTACAAATTGTAAATAAAAACAGAATGCAATAATTTACAAATCTCAAAAACTGATATTGTATTCACAATAGAACATAGACAACATATAACTAGAACATAAAACATAGAACATAAAACTAGTCCATGCTTTCGTTACCTCCAGGTTGGATTATTGTAATGCCTTACTGTCTGGATGTTCCAATAAGTGCATAAACAAGCTCCAGTTAGTTCAAAATGCCGCAGCAAGAGTCCTTACTAGAACTAGAAAATATGACCACATCACGCCTGTCTTATCCACACTGCATTGGCTCCCAATCAAATTTCGTATTGATTATAAAATACTACTATTGACCTTTAAAGCACTAAATGGTCTCGCACCACAGTACCTGAGTGAACTTCTGCTCCTCTATGACCCGCCACGCCTACTTAGATCAAAAGGTGCAGGCTATCTGCTGGTACCTCGTATAGTGAAGGCTACATCAGGGGGCAGAGCCTTTTCTTACAAAGCCCCACTGTTATGGAACAGCCTTCCAAGTAATGTTCGGGAATCAGACACAGTCTCAGCATTTAAGTCTAGGCTGAAAACATATCTGTTTAGTCAAGCCTTTTGTTAATGGTGTTTATGAGGTAAAGGAGTAGATCTGGAGGGTCCTCAGACATAGAGTGTTTTGGTAAACTGGGATGTATGGATGCTGTCAGTCCCCACTCGCTTGCTCACTCGAGTTTGTTGACGGTGCAGTGGCTGGCTGCTTTATGTCCCGGGGCTCCCTCATGCCTGTGTTACCTTCTGGCTCTCTCCTTTTAGTTATACTGTCATAGTTAGTTGCCGGAGTCCCTGCTTGTACTCGGTGCAATATGTATACTGTTCCTACTTATTCAGGTGACATTGGGCATACCTAACCACCTGTGTTTTCTTTCTCTCCCCCCCCCCACCCCAAATCTGTCCCTCTGAGTTACATGGAGTCAACAGGAAATCTTTTGGTGGAGACGGTGGGGACCTCGACTGGCTATCGTAGTCTGCAGGGAATCGGCCGTCAGACATTCTGTCGCATGTCCCAGACCCGGTGAAATGTAACTGAATTGTCTTGGCCAGGCCTAAGGGTCCCATCTGCATCTCATCATTGCTGAGGAGTGTGCTCCCATCACCCAATCAAGCATCCAGCCAGAGCAGTCATGATATATTTTTTACCATATTAACATGCCATTATGCTGGCCTCTTCTGCCCCTCGGACCTGCTTGATCCATCCTGGTGCCCTGTGTCTGGTCGGAGTTTTATCGCCCCACTCCTGTGAAGGACGGCCCCATGAGGACAGTTGAGGGTTATACCTGTTAAAACTGTTAATATTATAGTCAGGCTGTCTGTTGTTGCCCAAATGAGGATGGGTTCCCTTTTGAGTCTGGTT
Organism: Neoarius graeffei; assembly: GCF_027579695.1. Classification (NCBI taxonomy): domain Eukaryota; kingdom Metazoa; phylum Chordata; class Actinopteri; order Siluriformes; family Ariidae; genus Neoarius; species Neoarius graeffei. Next base: position 51,890,459 of record NC_083580.1, read on the forward strand.
CCTCTCGAGGTTTCTTCCTCATGTCGTCTGAGGGAGTTTTTCCTTGCCACCGTCGCCACAGGCTTGCTCATTGGGGATAGATTAGGGATAAAATTAGCTCATGTTTTAAGTCGTTCAAATTCTGTAAAGCTGCTTTGCGACAATGTTTATTGTTAAAAGCGCTGTACAAATAAACTTGATTTGATTTGATTTGACAACATATCAAATGTCGAAAGTGAAATATTTTGAAATTTCATCCCAAATATTGGCTCATTTGAAATTTCATGACAGCAACACATCTCAAAAAAGTTGGGACAGGGGCAATAAGAGGCTGGAAAAGTTACGGTAAAGGTACAAAAAAGGAACAGCTGGAGGACCAAATTGCAACTCATTAGGTCAAGTGGCAATAGGTCATTAACATGACTGGGTATAAAAAGAGCATCTTGGAGTGGCAGCGGCTCTCAGAAGTAAAGATGGGAAGAGGATCACCAATCCCCCTAATTCTGCGCCGACAAATACCGTAGTGGAGCAATATCAGAAAGGAGTTCGACAGTGTAAAATTGCAAAGAGTTTGAACATATCATCATCTGCAGTGCATAATATCATCAAAAGATTCAGAGAATCTGGAAGAATCTCTGTGAGTAAGGGTCAAGGCCAGAAAACCATACTGGGTGCCCATGATCTTCAGGCCCTTAGACGACACTGCATCACATACAGGCATGCTTCTGTATTGGAAATCACAAAATGGGCTCAGGAATATTTCCAGAGAACATTATCTGTGAACACAATTCACCGTGCCATCCGCCGTTGCCAGCTAAAACTCTATAGTTCAAAGAAGAAGCCGTATCTAAACATGATCCAGAAGTGCAGACGTCTTCTCTGGGCCAAGGCTCATTTAAAATGGACTGTGGCAAAGTGGAAAACTGTTCTGTGGTCAAACGAATCAAAATTTGAAGTTCTTTATGGAAATCAGGGACGCCGTGTCATTCGGACTAAAGAGGAGAAGGACGACCCAAGTTGTTATCAGCGCTCAGTTCAGAAGCCTGCATCTCTGATGGTATGGGGTTGCATTAGTGCGTGTGGCATGGGCAGCTTATACATCTGGAAAGACACCATCAATGCTGAAGGGTATATCCAGGTTCTAGAGCAACATATGCTCCCATCCAGACAACGTCTCTTTCAGGGAAGACCTTGCATTTTCCAACATGACAATGCCAAACCACATACTGCATCAATTACAGCATCATGGCTGCGTAGAAGAAGGGTCCGGGTACTGAACTGGCCAGCCTGCAGTCCAGATCTTTCACCCATAGAAAACATTTGGCGCATCATAAAACGGAAGATACGACAAAAAAGACCTAAGACAGTTGAGCAACTAGAATCCTACATTAGACAAGAATGGGTTAACATTCCTATCCCTAAACTTGAGCAACTTGTCTCCTCAGTCCCCAGACGTTTACAGACTGTTGTAAAGAGAAAAGGGGATGTCTCACAGTGGTAAACATGGCCTTTTCCCAACTTCTTTGAGATGTGTTGTTGTCATGAAATTTAAAATCACCTAATTTTTCTCTTTAAATGATACATTTTCTCAGTTTAAACATTTGATATATCATCTATGTTCTATTCTGAATAAAATACGGAATTTTGAAACTTCCACATCATTGCATTCCGTTTTTATTTATAATTTGTACTTTGTCCCAACTTTTTTTGAATTGGGGTTGTAATATGCGAGAGACCGAGGGCTATGGAAACGGAGATTGGTGCCGCCCTATGTCCCACATGGTGTGGGAAGGACTTTGACTTGACTTGACATAGCATGCAGGACAAATCTGGATTAAACTCGAATCACAACACACAGACTGGCACAAGAGTAAAAGGTTGAACTGTGGGTTGTCTGGGTTTCAATTAAAAGTGAAAGCACAGAGTCAAAATTATACCAAAGTATGAAAAAGTTACTCAATATAACTGAAAATAAAAGTCAGTACATTTTACCAATGTGGTCTCACAGCTGAAAGTTCATCGTGGGTAGGGAGTCAGGGTGGGGTTATGGGTAGAACTGTGGGTTGGATGAGGATTTGTACCTTTTGTTATGACTTAATTCATATAAAGAAAAATACTTTCAGCTGTTTGAATTTGTTTCCAAGATATCGGTCCTTTCTTCATGAAAGTAACATTAATGTATAAAAAACATCAAGTAGTATTATAGTACTAGTATTAATATTATAGTATAATATAAATACAACCCCAATTCCAAAAAGTTGCAATGCTGTGTAAAACATTAATAAAAACAAAAAAACATGATTTGCAAATCCTTTTCAACCTATATTCAGTTGAATGCAATACAAAGACAAGATATTTAAATTTTCAAAAATCAGTTATCTGTAACCGCTTATCCTGTGCAGGGTCGTGGGCAAGCTGGAGCCTATCCCAGTTAAGTATGGGCAAGACGCAGGGTACACCCTGGACAAGTCATCACAGGGCTGACACATAGAGACAAACAACCATTCACACAGTCAATTTAGAATCTCCAATTAGCCTAACCTGCATGTCTTTGGACTGTGGGAGAAACCAGAGCACCCAGAGGAAACCCACACAGACACAGGGAGAACATGTAAACTCCACACAGAAAGGCCCTCGCCAGCTGCTGGGCTTGAACCCAGAACCTTCTTACTCTGAGGTGACAGTGCTAACCACTACACTACCATCCATTCCATTAGCTGTAGCCGCTTATCCTGTACAGGGTCGCAGGCAAGCTGGAGCTTATCCCAGCTGACTATGGGAGAGAGGTGGAGTACACCCTGGACAAGTCACCAGGTCATCGCAGGGCCCACTACACTACTGTGCTGTCCAATTTTCAAACAGATAAACTTTTTTTTTTCCTAAATATAAATTAATTCTGAATTTGATGCCTGCAACATGTTCCAAAAGTTGGGATGGGGCAACAAAAGACTTGGAAAGTTGTGCAATGCTCAAAAAACACCTGCTTAGAATAGTCTACAGATAAACAGATTAATTGGTACTTAGAAAGGCTCTGTTGTTCACAAGTAAGGATGGTGCAAGGTTCAACACTTTGTGAAAAACTGCCTGGGCCAATAATCCAACAATTTAAGAACAATCTTTCTCAACATACAAATCCCTAAATTCCTTGGACTTCACCATCGCCAATCAATAATATCATCAAAAGATTCAGAGAATCCACAGAAATCTCTTTACATAAGAGACAAGGCTGAAAAGCAACATTGAATGGTGTAATGGAATTTTAGTATAGCCCTGTGTGTGTGTGTGTGTGTGTGTGTGTGTGTGTGTGTGTGTGTGTGCACACGCGCATGCACGCATGTTAGGGGTTCATGACCCATTCATGAACCTAGCACTGTGTGTGTGAAACGGTTAGTACGTGGAGGAAGAGATTAGCAACAACGATGGTCGGTCCTGTGGGTCAACTAAATATTAGGGAACATACTGTCAAAGGGAATATATATGATGACTAAGGAGAATTCCTTCTATGGTAAGAGTTTAAATCCTTGCTTTCGATTGGGTTATGGTTTTTAACAGAATGTTCCACAAGGATATAAAGGCCATCAAGAAAGGGGAGCGACGCGCATGCCCCGAACCATTTTTTGCTCTGCTTTTCTCTTCGCATTGAGAAACCAAAAATAAAGATTATTTTTCTCTGCTTGGATCCAAACAAGTGAGAGTTTTTCTTTTTCCACCACAACGGCCATGACCTTCAATCCTTCAGGCGGCACTGTATTTAAAAAAAAATGATTGTATAAAAGATATTACTACTTGGGATCTGGAACACTTCGGAAAATCCTTGTTAGTAAACACAGTTCGTCGCTGCATCACCATGCAAAGTGAAAGCCAAATGTCAACATCATCCAGAAACGCCAGTGAATTCTCTGGGCCCAAATTCATCTGAGATGGACTGACGCAAACTGGAAAAGTCTGCTGTGGTCTCATGAGTCCCCATTTTTCCAAATTGTTTTTGGAAATCATGAACATTGTGTCCTCCAAGCTAAAGAGGAAAAGGAGCATCCAGATTGTTACCAGCACAAAGTTCAAAAGCCAGCATCTGTGATGGTATGGGCAACTTGCGCATCTGTGAAGGTAGCATTAATGCTGAAAGGTATATAAAGTACATGTTTTGGAACAACGTATGCTACCATCCAGATGACATCTTTTTCAGGGACTTTCCTGCTTATTCCAGCAAGACAATACTAAAAGAGTGTGGAGGCTAAACTGGCCTGCCTGCTTCCCTTTGAAAATGTGGCGCGCATTATGAAGTGCAAAATATGTCAACAGAGATCCTGAACTGTTGAGCAACTGAAGTTGTACATCAACCAAGAATGGGAAAGAATTTCACTTTCAGAACTTCAGTAATTAGTGTCCTCAGTTCCAAAAGTTTACTGAGCATTGTTAAAAGTAAAGGTGATGTAGCACAGTGATAAACATGCCCCATCCCAACTTTTTTTGGAACTTGTGGTAGGCATCAAATTCAGAATGAGTGTATATTTACAAAAAACAATAAAGTTTATCAGTTTAACCTTAACAGTTGAACATTAAATATACTGTCTTTGTATTGCATTCAATTGAATATAGATTGGAAAGGATTTGCAAATCACTGCATTCTGGTTTTATTTACATTTTACACAGCATCCCAACTTTTTTGGAATCAGTTTTGTAGTATTAGATATTAAATGCTAGTATCAGATGTTTTAAGTAAGTATTAAACCATGGTGACATGGTAGTGTGATGAAGTTGCTGTTACAACACTGAAGTTTATTATTTTCTTATACCAACATGTCTCCAAGTGATTTATTCCTCTCATACCACAGCAATTTGCCAACCATGACAATATGTATTTATTAAACAATGCCAGTTCATACTCTATCCATTTATATTTACATTTAAGTCAAGTCAATTTATCTGAATAGCGCTTTTAACAATAGACATTATCGCAAAGCAGCTTTAGAGAAAAATACAGATTCTAAGTCAAGTCAAAGTCCCTCTCACACCAGAATCTGGTCTTCCCAGGCAATCTCCTGTCCCAGTACTAACCAACTCTTTAAGGCATATGGGTGTGGCACCAATCTCCATTTCGATAGCCCTCGGCCTCTCGCCTATACAGCTAGGGTTACATTGGGGGGGATAGTCCTCTGGTAACCATGAGAGTTTGACTTCCCCACTCACATCTGTATTGCAGCATGCCTTGCCAGACAGTAGTAAGTACCATTTTTATGATGGTCTTTGGTATGACGACCGTGAGTTGGCCTAGTGGTTACCGTGTCTGCCTTGTTAATGCATGTGATCTCATACGTCATGCGCACTACATGCCTATTAGTATAAATGCACCTGTACCAATAAAGAAGTCCCTTTTTTCCGGTCTACGAGAAACCGATTTGAGCAGTGTGATTATTTCCTTCATACAAAATGATATAATTTATCCCTACATAAGCATACAGAAAATGGCTGCGTCAACAGGTTATGGGCCCAGGCCGAGAGATATAGGAAGTAGGTGGTATAGGTTGTGCTTTGACGGAGATGAGAAGAATTACAAACTTTGGGAGACCAAGTTTTTAGGCCATCTACGCCTGCTAGGATTGAAGGATACCATCCTGAACGAGCCTGCCTCAGACGATGAGGACGACGAAGAATTTGAAAATGACAGAAAGAAAAATGAAGAGGTATATGCAGAAATGATTCAGTTTTTGGATGATAAAAGCCTCTCGTTAGTTATGAGAGATGCAATGGATAACGGCAGAAAAGCTCTTCGGATATTGAGAGATTATTACGCAGGAAAAGGGGAAACCTAGAGTGATTAGCCTGTACACAGAGTTAATGTCTCTCCAGAAAAGTGCAGATGAAAGTGTTACGGATTATATTATTCGGGCAGAAATGGCAATTACAGCACTTAGGAAAGCTGAAGAAAGACTGAGTGGTGGACTTTTGATTGCAATGATTCTGAAAGGTTTGCCAGAGTCATTTAAGGCATTTGTTATCCACGTTACACAAGGCGATGAGAATTTGACTTTTGCTAAATTTAAGATAAAACTGAGAAACTTTGAAGACACTGAGAAATATCGTGCCAGTTCGGATGATAACGTGATGAAGGCCAGTGCTACGTCTCGAAGGAGAGAGATCGCTACAGGCCCCAACATTGTCTGTTACAACTGCGGAGTGAAGGGACACAAGGCTCGGGCATGTCCAAGCAAACGACAGAAAAGGCAATGGTGCTCGCACTGCAAAAGCTCGACACACACAGATGCACTTTGCCAACGTAAAAGTAAGGACATTGCAAAACACGTAGCTGATGAGGAAGAATGCGAACACGCATAAGCATTCAGGGCCAGCCATCTTCAGCCAAGCAGACTGACACACAGAGGCCTGATGGTCGATACCGGAGCAACGTCGCACATTATCACAGACATCAGGAAGTTTAAGAAGTTTGATCACACGTTCCAGCCAGAGAAACACTTCATCGAATTGGCCGACGGCACCAGGGCAAACGGTGTTGCGCTGAAAAGAGGCGACGCGGAGGTGAACCTGATGAGCCGCGAGGGAGAAAGAGTCAAGGCTACACTGAGAGATGTGCTGTTCATCCCGACGTATCCACAGGACATATTCTCGGTGAAAGCAGCGACGACCAACGGAGCTTCAATCAAGTTCGAGCAGGGACATGATGAACTCGTCCATGAGAACGGTACAAGGTTTGAGATAAAAGAATATAATAGACTGTATTACTTGGACACTGTGAATGAAAGTGACAGTAATGATACCAGTAATTTTTGTAATGGTTGTTACGATATTCAAACTTGGCACGAAATACTAGGTCACTGCAATTATGATGATGTTTCCAGGTTGCAGGAAGTCGTAGAGGGAATGCAGATTAAGGGAAAGTTTGACAAGTCCAAATTGAATTGTGAGATATGTACACAAGGTAAATTTGTGCAGAGCAGAAACAAAGAAGCAAATGCTCGTGCAAAAGCAGCACTTGAGCTTGTTCATACTGATTTGGCCAGTCCTATAGACCCAATAGCAAAAGATGGATTTAGGTATACTCTTGCTTTTACAGATGACTACTCGGGTACAGTGTTTGTATATTTCCTGAAAGTTAAGAGTGATACTGCAAAAGCCACAGAAAGATTTCTTGCTGATGTAACCCCTTATGGGAGAGTGAAGTGCATTAGGTCAGATAATGGCACTGAATTCACAGGACAGGAATTTCAGTCCTTGCTTACCGAGAATAGCATTAGACATGAGTCCTCTGCACCGTATTCGCCACATCAAAATGGCACAGCAGAATGGAATTGACGTACACTATTTGACATGGCGAGGTGCATGTTGATTGAGAGTAACCTACCAAAAGAGTTGTGGACATGTCAGCTGCTGTGATACGCAACAGATGCTTTAATAGTAGAACAAAGCAAACGCAATACTACATGCTTACAGGCAAGAACCCCAACTTGTCTAGGATGAGAGTATTTGGATCTGTGTGCTATGCATACAAGCATGACAAAAAGAAGTTAGACTCAAGATGTGATAAGGGAATTTTCGTAGGTTATGACAAAAATAGCCCGGCATATCTTGTGTACTACCCTGACACAAAGAAAGTTCTGAAACACCGACTGGTGAGGTTTGTCACGAAGAATGTATGTGAGAAAGAAACTCAGACAGACCCAATGATTATTGATGATTTTCTTGAGAAAAGATATGCATCACCTAGACCAAGCGTAACTGTAAATAACCAGAAGGAAGGGAAGACAAATGAACCCCAGGGAACTTCTGATAGCCAGGATATGACTGATACAGCTCAGATTGAGGGAATTGAGCCTCATTACCCCAAGAGAGATAGGAGAGCCCCACAGTACCTCTCTGAGTATGTCACTAATACAAAGTCTAATGATCAGGCATTAATTAGCATTAACTATTGTTATAGGATGTGTGATGTGCCACAAACGTTCAAAGAAGCTATGAGCTCACCTAAGGCAGAGATTTGGGCTACAGCTATGAAAGAGGAGATGAATTCTCTTCAGGAGAATGATACATTTACACTGACTACCCTACCAGAGGGCAAACATGAAGTGGGGGTAGATGGGTCTATGTCATCAAAAGTGATGCCGATCAGACAGAAACCTATAAGGCCAGATATGTTGCCAAAGGTTATAGTCAGGTGATTGGAGTAGACTACCAGGAGACTTTCTCTCCAACTGCCAATCTCGCCTCAATATGTGTTCTAATGCAAATGGCAGCACAATATGATCTTGATTTACACCAGCTAGATGTCAAGGCGGCATATTTGCATGCACCTATTGATTATGATGTGTATATGGAACAGCCAGAGGGATTTGAGGTGAAATCTGACACAGGTGAAAAGTTAGTTTGTAAACTGAACAAGTCACTTTATGGTCTCAAGCAATCCGGTAGAAACTGGAACAAAATGCTTAGTGATTATTTGACTAAAAATGATTTTGTACAAAACCCTGCAGATCATTGTGTCTATACAAAAGAAATCGGAAATGAGGGAGCAATACTTGTAATTTGGGTTGATGATTTACTTATTGCTGCTAGCAATGATGATTTGTTGAATGATGTGAAGAAGACACTTGCTGTAAAATTTAAGATGAAGGATCTTGGAAAACTGAGACATTTTCTTTGGATTGATTTTGAGCAGGATAATGGGAGTGTAAAAATGAGTCAGAAAAAGTACATAACCAAAGTACTGGAAAGATTTGGCATGTTAGATTGCAAACCAAGGTCAACCCCATGTGAACAAAAGATAGAGTTCAACAGTGATGCTGACCCTGTTGATGTTCAGACTTACCGTGAGGTCGTAGGAAGTCTGATTTATGTCATGACATGTACTAGGCCTGACCTACAGTGGTGCTTGAAAGTTTGTGAACCCTTTAGAATTTTCTATATTTCTGCATAAATATGACCTAAAACAACATCAGATTTTCACACAAGTCCTAAAAGTAGATAAAGAGAACCCAGTTAAACAAATGAGACAAAAATATTATACTTGGCCATTTATTTATTGAGGAAAATGATCCAATATTACATATCTGTGAGTGGCAAAAGTATGTGAACCTTTGCTTTCAGTATCTGGTGTGACCCCCTTGTGCAGCAATAACTGCAACTAAACGTTTCCGGTAACTGTTGATCAGTCCTGCACACCGGCTTGGAGGAATTTTAGCCCGTTCCTCCATACAGAACAGCTTCAACTCTGGGATGTTGGTGGGTTTCCTCACATGAACTGCTCGCTTCAGGTCCTTCCACAACATTTCAATTGGATTAAGGTCAGGACTTTGACTTGGCCATTCCAAAACTTTAACTTTATTCTTCTTTAATCATTCTTTGGTAGAACAACTTGTGTGCTTAGGGTCATTGTCTTGCTGCATGACCCACCTTCTCTTGAGATTCAGTTCATGGACAGATGTCCTGACATTTTCCTTTAGAATTTGCTGGTATAATTCAGAATTCATTGTTCCATCAATGATGGCAAGCCGTCCTGGCCCAGATGCAGCAAAACAGGCCCAAACCATGATACTACCACCACCATGTTTCACAGATGGGATAAGGTTCTTATGCTGGGATGCAGTGTTTTCCTTTCTCCAAACATAACACTTCTCATTTAAACCAAAAAGTTCTATTTTGGCCTCATCTGTCCACAAAGCATTTTTCCAATAGCCTTCTGGCTTGTCCACATGATCTTTAGCAAACTGCAGATGAGCAGCAATGTTCTTTTTGGAGAGCAGTGGCTTTCTCCTTGCAGCCCTGCCATGCACACCATTTGTTGTTCAGTGTTCTCCTGATGGTGGACTCATGAATATTAACATTAGCCAATGTGAGAGAGGCCTTCAGTTGCTTAGACGTTACCCTGGGGTCCTTTGTGACCTTGTTGACTGTTACATGCCTTGCTCTTGGAGTGATCTTTGTTGGTCGACCCGACCACTCCTGGGGCAGGTAACAATGGTCTTGAATTGCCTCCATTTGTACACAATCTGTCTGACTGTGGATTGGTGGAGTCCAAACTCTTTAGAGATGGTTTTGTAACCTTTTTCAGCCTGATGAGCATCAGCAACGCTTTTTCTGAGGTCCTCAGAAATCTCCTTTGTTCGTGCCATGATACACTTCCAAAAACATGTGTTGTGAAGCTCAGACTTTGATAGATCCCTGTTCTTTAAATAGAACAGGGTGCCCACTCACACCTGATTTGTCATTCTATTGATTGAAAACACCTGACTCTAATTTCACCTTCAAATTAACTGCTAATTCTAGAGGTTCACATACTTTTGCCACTCACAGATATGTAATATTGGATCATTTTCCTCAATAAATAAATGACCAAGTATAATAGTTTTGTCTTATTTGTTTAACTGGGTTCTCTTTATCTACTTTTAGGACTTGTGTGAAAATCTGATAATGTTTTAGGTCATATTTGTGCAGAAATATAGAAAATTCTAAAGGGTTCACAAACTTTCAAGCGCCACTGTAAGCTGGATTGTGAGTAAATTGTCTCAGTATATGTCTGAACCAAATGAACAACATTGGTTAACAGCTAAGCATGTGATGAGGTATCTGAAAGGTACAATTGATCATGAGTTATGCTACAGAAAAAGTGAAATAGATCTGAAACTTGTAGCATACAGCGATTCTGACTGGGCAGCTGATTTGAATGACAGACGAAGCACCACAGGATATTGCTTTAGTCTTACTGAAGAGGGTCCACTGATTTCGTGGAAGTCCAAAAAGCAGGCCACAGTTGCTTTATCAGCATGTGAAGCTGAATACATGGCGCTAGCCGCAACCACACAGGAGAGTTTGTATCTTATACAACTGATGAATGGGATGGAGAAACACTGTCAGTATGCACCAGTGAAAATCTTTAAGGACAATCAAGGTACAATAGCATTGTCCAAAGATCCAGTTTGCCACCAAAGATGTAAGCACATTGATATTAGGTATCATTTTATTCGTTCAGCAGTTACTGATGGGAAAATTCTGATTGAGTACTGTCCTACAGTGGATATGGTGGCAGATGTCATGACTAAGCCCATGACCAAGTTTAAGATGGAGAAATTTGTGAAATTTATGTTTGGTGTGTAAAAGGTAAACTCCACCCAGATATGAGATAAGAATGTGTCTGTTAGACTGTTACAGTAGTAAGTATGCTGTGTTGTATGAGTTTGATGTTTATGATCTGAATTGTATGAGATCAAGTGGGGGTGTTAATGCATGTGATCTCATACGCCATGCGCACTACGTGCCTATTAGTATAAATGCACCTGTACCAATAAAGAAGTCCCTTTTTTCTGGTCTACGAGAAACCGATGTGAGCAGTGTGATTATTTTCTCTGTACAAAATGATATAATTTATCCCTACATAAGCGTACAGAAAATGGCTGCGTCAACACGCCTCTTGATCGGGAGTTCTACTCGCGGTCGGGTCATACCAAAGACCATCATAAAAATGATACCTACTGCCATCTAGCAAGGCAGATGTGAATGGGGATTCAAAAAATTCTCATGGTTACCAGAGGACCAGCCCTCCCACTGTAACCCTAGCTATGTAATAGGCTGAGGGCTACAGACACAGAGATTGACACTGCCTAATGCACCATACAGTGTGGGAAGGACTTTAGACTTTGGTATGACCCGACCATGAGTAGAACTCATGATCTCCCAGTCGAGAGGCAGACACACTAACCACTAGACCAATTCACAGTTAAAGATTCTAAACATATGAATAAATAAACATATCCCAGTGAGCAAGCCTGAGACAATGGTGGCAAGGAAAAACTCCCTGAGAGGACATGAGGAAGAAACCTGGAAAGGAACCAGACTCAAAATGGAACAAATCCTCATTTAATGTCATGAATGTCTCTAAAACGAGTTTCACTTATTAGAACAGCCATTCTCTCAATTACTTCTCTTTTTTCTTTCTGTTGAAGTTAATAAGACAAGCGTTTACCAAACAAACCACAATGTGTAATCTCCTCTGTTCTGAGGAATTTCCCTTAACCCTTTGGTGACTGACCCCTTGAAAATGGTTCCTCCAGGAACCATGACATTTCAGTTGTCAAGACAACGGAAAAACTAAAATACAAATACAAATACAAGAGCATTTTGTTTTGTGCACAAGAGCATTTTGACGTATCTTTCTGTTTTTGTATTTTAGTTTTTCCGTTGTCTTGACAACTGAAACGTCATCGTTCCTGGAGGAACCATTTTCAAGGGGTCAGTCACCAAAAGGTTAAAGTTACAGCTTTACTGCTCACTATTGTAAAAGCACTGAAACTGGAGACTCCTTCCATAAATGTTAAATAAATGTCTCCCTGTACAAAACTTCATCATATCAATGAATATACATTTTTATTGTCCTATTACTATGAAAACAATACCATATTAAAACAAGTGCATTAATATAAACCTGTGATTTGCAGGTGCACTGCTGCCAGAGCTGCTGTAATAGAAAATTAATCAACACTTTCTGACCAGTAAGAATGCAAAATTCAACAGCACTATGGCATATGTCGGATGTGAATTAGCATTGCTAAAGTTAATTTAGTAATCAGAGAGAGAGCGAGAAATCCATCCCTGATTTCACAATGAGAAAGAATTACAACTGCAAATTTCCAACACAACTGCAGCTTTAAGAAACAATCTTCAGACTCTAAACACGTCTTGTTTCTGGTTGTGTTTTGGGGTAAACTGTGTGGAATTAATTTTCTGCCTCCTGTGGGAGTTTAGCAATAATTGGTTGTCAAGCAACAGTTGTCCAGTTGCCCAAATGCATTATTCATCATTCCATGGAGAAATATGTGGTAGAGTGAAACCATTCTTAAGGTGCATCCTTGCAGAGATAACAGACAGAAAAGTAACCGAATAACTGAATTACTACAAGTGAGAGGTTTTTACTTCATTGTGAACATTCTCAGAACTAAGTGCTAACCTCTGAGACACATCTGAGTAAATGCACAGGAGAACACAGAGGTGTACCGTTCTCCAGCTCTGATGAACAGATCTGGTGCAGTTCCAGCGGCTGCTCTCGGCAACACTGAATGAGGTTTTTGGTCCCCTGGCGCCCATTTTTTTGCTGCATTCCATTTTATTATTTGCTAATGGCTCAGCGGTGCTGGGAATAAATCAATTTGGATTTGATCTTTAAAGCTGGTGCATCAGTGAGCACATTACTCTGATTTGCACTTCATTATCTGCAGAACAGAACAACTGCTTCAGCAGGTGACCGCCAGACCACTGGCGCCACAGGCAGCTCTGTGTGTGTGTGTGTGTGTGTGTGTGTGTGTGTGTGTGTGTGAAAAAATTATTGATGAAAAAGTTTGAGTCGTTTCCTTCCATCAACACCACATTTTTTAGTTTTTTTTCTCTTGAAAATTAAATGAAAAAAGAAATTAATAATTAAATGAATTAATTGGCTAATTAAATATTCATCCATCCATTATCTGTACCACTTATCCATCAGAGTCACGGGTCAGCTGGAGCCAATTCCAGCTGACTTCAGGCAAGAGGCAGGGTACATGCTTCAAGTGCTCATTCATAACCATACAGAATTTGAAAAAGTTCTGTTCAACCACTTAAATTCTGTGTAAGGTTACCCAAACACAGTTAAAAATATTTCCAAATGGCACCAAATGTCTCCAAACGACACCACACTTCTCCCATTGGCATACTACCTCTAAAAATGCCCTAAAGCCTTCAAAACATGTCAGAGAGGTTGACAAAAAAATATCAGACAACTTAAAATAGCAAACATTACTAAAAATGACAGAAAAGAACACGTCCAAATAGCAGAAATCACCAACAAATGTCACAGAAAATCCTTCCAAATGGCATCAAACCTCTCCTATTGGCATAATGCCTGTCGAAATAGCAAAACTCCAAAAAATAGCAATTTCCCGAAATAGCAAGCATTGCTAAAAATGGCACAAAAAAAACACGTCCAAATGTCCCCAAACAGCACTAAATGAAATAACAAATGGCAGTAACATGAAACTCTCAGTTACAAAATGTTCAATTTCACAAATAAGTCTAAAACTGACTCATCTCATTTAGGCTTTAGTAAAATCAGCAACAGATACATGTCTCGTGTAATATAGGCATGGAGAAGGTGTTGTTTCCACCTCCTGGAACATGGATATAAGGTTGGATTTTAAGAGGCAAATATATTTACTTTTTTATTTTACTATTTACAAGTATGAGTGTGCAATATAATAAATATTATACATATGGGATACTTTTTCCATGGAATAAAAACATGTATTCTATTTTCTTCTAGTGGGTTTATTGATGGCATGCAATATTGTTGTCATATCGTTTATCCTCCATGTATTATATATTGTTATAATATTGCATGTTGTCAAGACAACACAACGTCACACGTTGGAGCACATGCGAAGATCCAATGACAAAACTTTTCTGCTGCACACGTCCAGAATCGGGCGGCACGGTGGTGTAGTGGTTAGCGCTGTCGCCTCACAGCAAGAAGGTCCTGGGTTCGAGCCCCGGGGCCGGCGAGGGCCTTTCTGTGTGGAGTTTGCATGTTGTCCGCGTGGGTTTCCTCCGGGTGCTCCGGTTTCCCCCACAGTCCAAAGACATGCAGGTTAGGTTAACTGGTGACTCTAAATTGACCGTAGGTGTGAATGTGAGTGTGAATGGTTGTCTGTGTCTATGTGTCAGCCCTGTGATGACCTGGCGACTTGTCCAGGGTGTACCCCGCCTTTCGCCCGTAGTCAGCTGGGATAGGCTCCAGCTTGCCTGCGACCCTGTAGAAGGATAAAGCGGCTAGAGATAATGAGATGAGATGAGATGTCCAGAATCATTTCTTTGTTGGCCAGGAAAGAGAGAAGACGAGGCTAATCCATTGCTAAGTTTAAGCACTAAATAAATAAACTGAAAACTGAAACTAAAGACGCATTGAACATCCAAAAGGCTACCAAAACTTCATTATATATTCTTCAGGCATATTTACAAGAGAAAAACATACCAAT